>NW_007248809.1:253957-294836 GCF_000164805.1 Carlito syrichta
AGGCTCATGCAATACACTCACCTCAGCCTCCCAAAGGCGCGGGATTACAGGCTAAGCCACCGAGCCCGGCTTTTTAACTCATTTTTTAAAAGTAATAAACCCATTTCATGGTAACATGAATAGCATGTCTTGTGTAAAACAACACTGTTAAAAACAAAGCAATTACTGAATGCTCTGAGACAAATAGGTGACAAAAGAAATAGCTACTGAGAAGGGTGGCACTGTGCTCCATTTTTGCATATTTCTCTCATGTCTGATTTAACGGAAGTCGGCTGAGTTTTCCTACCTGCTTCTGCAGTCAGACTGTCATATTATAACACTTTAGCCTCTGGAAAACGCCACTATTGCCTCATGAGAAGGGGAAAGTGAAAATTGAACCTTGCAGACCCCTAAAAGGGTCTTGGGAATCCTCAGACTCCAGACTACATTTGAGAACCTTAGACTCATAAACTCCTGAATACCATAGAGTGTGTGGCCCAGGCCCCACAGCTGACAAGTGGGGGCACTAAGGCTCACTTGGGTGAGCATCCAGCTGGGACTCCCAGCTGGAGAGTCCTGCTCAGACTTGGTGATCTGACCCTTGAAAGTTTTCTCTGGACATACTGTCCTCCTGAAACAAAGGGTCTTCTTTATGGACATAGGCTTTGGAGTGTCTGCTTCGAAGCAGGAATCCTTCCAACAAATACAGAAGAGATTGTGTAATTCTCCTGAGACATGTAGGCAGCATAAAAACTGCCTTCCCTCCTGTCAGCTACCTGCCAACATTGCCACCACCCACCCTGGTTTGGCGACAGCATATAATGAAATTTTGATACTTGACCATTCTTCCCCCCAAAGCTCTCCTTTGGGCTTGTCCCTCTTTCCTGCCCTGTTGTCATCTTCATTACCTCCTCATCCTTGTTCTGACCACCCCACACCCACAGTCTGGCCCAGTGGCCCTCTTCCCACTGGCCTCCTCTTCCTGCCTCACCAACCACTGTTCCCTGCTTGCCCAGAGCATGAAGACCCGGCTGGGCCTGGCTTCTGGGGTACCTGCATTCCCAGTACCTTCCCAGCACTGTTTTCTGGACTTTCCTTGGTTCCCCCAGCACGAGCCGTTCATTTCTTGCATATGCCATGCCCTTCCCCTTCTGTACTTTTGTGTTGTTTTTCTTTTTCTTTTTGAGTGTGGCACATGCACTCACAGCCACCCCAGTGTCGACCTGCTGGGCTCTGGTGATCCTTCTGCCACAGCCTTCCAAATAGCTGGAACTACAGTCGTACACTACCACACCTGGCTAATTTTTTATTTATTGTAGAGATGAGGTCTTGCCAACTTGCCCGGGCTGGTCTCAAACCCACGGGCTCAGGCAATCCACTCACCTCGGCTTTCCAATGTGCTGGGATTACAGGCTGAACCACTGAACCTGGCCCTGTTTTTCTTCAGAGAGCTTTCCAGACCCTCTGTAGGCAGCGTTCTCCAAGGACCCCCCCCCCACCACCACATTGTGACATCTCTCTGGGATAGTGATGATTTCTACCTTGCATCTGGAGCTTCCATGTGGTCTCGATAGCTTTCTATCTTTCACTGAGCCTGTGGAGCTCCAGCGGGGAGGAACCAGAGCTGGCTCAGCTCAGGGGCCCCATCCCTGCAACTTCAGAGCTCGACTGAGGGTTGTGTTCATCAGCACCTCATGAGTGAGCAAGTTGAGTGGACCTTGACATTGGTGATGCCTCTTTCTTCCTCCACAGGCTCTGCAGAACATTGCCGCTATCAGCCTGGCCATCAACTACCCAAACAAGGCAACCTGCCTCTGGAACGTTGATTGTTAGCCCTTGATATGACGTACATGGGACTAGCTAATCTGTCCACAGAGACTTCAGAGCAGACATCCAACCTCATTCAGGAAGATTGCTGTGGCATGAGTGCCCAGTTCTCCTGAACTCACTTCCACTTCAGTTAGGATACCGAGTGATCACATCTCCAAGAAATCCCGTGCATAGGCCAGACATGAGGACATGCTGTAGAATCCACAAAGCAGCACAGAATTACTCAGAAGGGGCAGGCAGGAGACCCTTGAGTGGGGTGGTTAGAGACCATCCTTCCCCAGGGTCTGTCCCTGTAAAAGCCAGGGGCCAGTAAGACTGGGAAGCAGCCTCTCTGGAATGTTTTGTCTCAGTTGAGCTGGAACTGCCTACAATTGCCTTCAGACAATGGTACAGTCTGCCCAGAGCCACCTTTCCAAGAAAGACTTCCAACAGCGGTGACCTGGCCTGGGAGATCCTCTTTGCTTTTGCTTCTTGTGACTGGGGAGTCCAAAACAATCCCAAACTGGTAAGAGCTCCTCCTGGCCACCACCACTCTCCAAGCATTCAGTACAGGACCAGATGTCAAGCTAGCTCCCTGCACGGCCACGCCATCCCAGAGAACTCCTCGGTGAGAACAAGTGCCCTTGGGAACAGCCGGCAGGCCACCCCGTGCATCTGCTCAGCACCAGCTCCCAGCACATCCGCATTTTTTTAGTTGGTGTTTTATCATATTGTAGTTTCCACCTCATGTTTTTAGAACAGAGCTACTGTCTCCCTTTAGGAGGGCCTCAAGGGAATGACCAATGAACTGGTCATTCTGGGGGACAAATTGGTTTGTGTGAAAGTAGCAGAACTTGAGGAATATTCCTTAGCTTCTGTACCTAAAGACTTGAGGTATTATCAGAGGAGATCTTATTTTAAGAGTAAAAAAAAAAACAACACATGACTTTATTTCCACTTGATGATGGTTGTGGTAATCCGTCATCTCCATCTCTGGGACTCCACGTGGTTATTTGGCTGTCACTTGTTTAGCAATAACTTCATCAGTTCTATTGAATGCTATTTTGCTTTTTTTCCCAATGGTTTTAGTCTTGCCCTGAAGTGCTGATGATGATTGTCTCTCCAGAGCCACACTTTAGAGCATGAAGCAGGGCTGGCATGTGGGCAGTGTGCCAGCCTTAGTGGGATTTGTGGAGATGGAACTTGCCTTTGAGGGCAGGTGTCTGGGCCTGGAGCGTGTCCCACCACACAGGGCCAGACCCAAGGGAGGGTCCTCACAGCCAAGACCAAGCATGATCAGTCAGCATGCCATATCCCAGTGCCCCCCGGCCTCTGAAGTTTCCTCTGCATGGTCTGCAGGGTTGGGATTGGAAGGGCCGATCTGCAGCCTGGGAGCATCTTCCTGCAAGAGCACTTTTGTCTTCTGGGTCGGTAGGCCAAGGTGTGGGGACCTTCTCAGCCCTAGAATCAGGTTCTCAGCCAAGCCTTGGGGTGTAGGTAGAACCATCATGAGGTGAGGTGGGGGATTCAACAGAGATAGGAACCAGTGGGGTGGGTCCTGTAACTCAGTGACCCAAGATCATTGCCCTGGCATCAAGGCCTGGCTTGGTTCTTGTGGTATGGGGCCTGAGGAGGCTGGTGCTGCTGGCTCAGTGGAGAACCTTTGTCTGTCTTTTGTTCTTTGCCAAACCAAATTTGCTTTGTATCCCCAGAGAAGGCTCCATGTTCCATGCCACTCAGACTCAAGCAGGCCTCACAGTAAGGGATTTCCGAAGTGGGGAGACACACAGAACAAGTCTCAGTGCTCAGGCTCAGACTCATGGTAAGACAGCCTGGAAGGAAGACCAGGAGATGGCTCCACCCATACCCCTCCACACCTGGGACTGACTGAATAAAGCCGAGCGGCTGGGCAAGGCAGGGCAGGGGCCAGCGCCCTTGTGGCAGTGACCACCAGCTGTGCTCCCCACCCTTGTGTCAGTTGTAAATGCACACCGGGCTCTTCATAGTGTCTGTCCACAGGCCGCCCTTGCTATTCTAGTCTCTTCTTCAGTCTCCTAGAACAAGCCTGAATTTGCCCTCACACACCACTGCTGCTCTCTTCTGGCCACAAGGTGGCACTGCCGAGCCAGCCCAACTCCCCTCCGTGCGCCCACCTGGAAGCAGCAGTATCCCAAAGGATTTTTGTCAAGACCAATGCCCCTTTGACCCTTCTTAGGAGGCAGGACTGCCAGGAATGAGATAAAACTGGCAGGAATCAAGGTGTCGTGGAAACATGTGCCTAATCTGTAAAGAAATCCTGTTGCAAATCATGTATATTGTACAACAGACACTGTTCCTATGAGAGGAGTGACGTATTTTCATCACTGTTTTTAATTTGTTTTCTTACGGGTTTACGATTTTGAATTTTTATTATTTGGTTGAAAGAAGGAATTTTGATTATATCAGCTGAGTGAGTTCAGCCTGTAAAAAGGATGTTAAGTTGTGGGTAAAATATGCAGATGAAGAGAAATATATTGTACAAATTCTATATAAAAAAATATAATTGTGTGGGGGCTTTTTTTCTCCATCCCCTCCTGCTGTTTCTCTTATGAATATTATGCTTGGAGTTTCCACCAAGCCCAGCCTGAAGTGATCTATAGGCTCTCAAGGCCTTAGGGTTGGAAAGAACTAGCAAGGTTCTCTCCCCCGCTTTTCCAGAAGGATCACCTTGAACCTGGCGGTCCCTCCTCACTACACAAGCCTTGTCTGCAGCCCCCCATGAATGGACAGGTGCTCCCCGTCCCCAGCAGAGCCAAGGGCTTATGTTCCCCTCCACTCTGCCCTCCTGCACAGCTATCCAAAGGTTTGCATGCACAAAGGGTATCCTCAAAGTCGGCTCCTCTCCAACCAGACACCCCCAGCTCCACCTGCCTGCAGTTGACCTTTCTCAGCTCACAGGACACTGCAGCAGCCGAGAGGGTGCAGGCAGGGCCCAAGTCACAGGGTCTGCTGCCTTCCAGGGCCTAGTTTCTTCCCGCCAGCCTCTAAACCTGCTTCTGACTACACCGCAGCTTAACATTTACCAGACCTCGGGCCTCGCGCCTCTTCCTCCCTCATATCTCCAGTTTGCAGTGTGCTGCTCTGTTCCCTTCTCAGACACATTTCTGGGGCCCAAGGCTGTCTGGCAAATTAGAGAAAGGCAACTTTGTGGTGGGAGCTGTATTTACCCAAATTTTGAGGCCTGTTTGTTTCAGCCTGACAGAGTCTGACACGCCCCCCTAAATCCGCAAGCTGCCTTCTAAGGGGCTTCAGGCAGAATCCTGGACCAGCCTCAGTTCTCACCATACCTGAGGCCAGAGAAAAACCCATTCAGAGTGAGACAGCAGAACTGGTGCCCCTAAGGCCTGTGCAGCCCTACTCCCTCTCTGGGGCCTAGTGCTAATATTTTTTGCCCTCCCCACGTCAACTTGTTGCCTGAGCACACGGGGGCTTTACTCTGCAAAGCAAGCGTGTCCATCCAAGTCCCACCTTGGCCTAGCTAGAAAGGAGCAGAGGTGCTAAAGGTCTCTTCTGAGACCCAGAAGCAACAGACTAACCAAAGGAAACAGGAGCAGGAGTCCAACCAGCGGAGCCTCCTCATTTGGTAAAGAACCAGAGGCTATGAGAGGACCTGGAGGTATGGGAAGCACTGGAGAGCTGAACCAGCTCCACCCTGATGCCCAGACCCAAAGCCATGATCACGGCGTGCACATGCACATCCACTCAACAAACCCGGCGGTATGCCCAGTGGCGGGCTGCATGTTAAACCACCCAGTTAGCAACCCAGGCTCTCGGATGAAGCCAGATCTAAACATGGCCCTGTATACCTGTGGCAGACCCTGTCACTTACCTAACTGCCATTTCCTACCCACTCCCTCCTTCCCCACTAACAAAATCCAATTTTTTTTCCCGGTGGTGACTGGCAGTATTTTAATCTCAGGAGAGGTAGGACTTTCCGCAAGCTTGTGAGCAAAGTTGCAGTTAAGTCCCTCCTGGCAATCTCATTTCTGTTTGCCAGATACTCTTTCCCAGCCCCCCCTTGAAGTAAGGGCAGCTACATGACCCAGTTCCGGCTAAAGGAACTGAAGCCTGCCAGGAGGATTTGGGGCAGGAGTCCACCCTGTTTGTTTCAGGGTGCTCCCTTTTGCCTGTGCTGAGGGCATGGTGCTTGATGTTCCCACACCATCTTGTTGCCATCAGTGAAAAGCTGGAGGCCGAGAAGCCAAACTCTAGGGCTGTGGAGCAGAAAGGTAGGAATCTGACTCCTTAATTCCATGGTTGAAGTCCTGGAACCACCAAGCTCCAGACCAGAGAGATGGTTTGTGGTTGAGTGGTCTCTTGCTTGCAGCTGAAAGCATTGCTGACCCAAATGTAGGCAACAATTTGGCTCTAGTTGATTGAAATAATGTCATAGCTCTCTGTCTCATTGCATTAATATGAACAGTATGTGGAAAAGAAACATGTCAAAATTCCTGAAATAAAAAGGCCTATGACAGTGTCCAGTCAAGCCACTGATGGCGGCCAGTTGCAGCTGTTACCAAATGACTTTTCCTTCTAGGGATCCTTGCATGTGTAGCTTTCCTCACACCCAGCAAGTTTCCAGACTTTCAATTTGTAGGCCCTGGCCTGAGATTTGCTGGAGTCTCTTCAGTTATAAGTTCAACTCACTCCAAACTAAATTGGTTTATTTATTTGTTTATTTTTGAGTCCGGGCCTCTCTGTTGCCCAGGCTGGAGTACAGTGGCATGATCACGGCTCACCACAGCCTTGACTCCTGGGTTCGAGCAGTCTTCCTCCTCAACCTTCCAAGTTGCTAGGATTGCAGGTGTGCACCACTGCAAACTAGTGTACCCAGCTCCAAACTAACTCAATGTAAAAGAGGGTTTTATTGATTTACAAAACTGAAAAGCCCAAGGGTTACAAATTCCAGGGGACTCTAAGATGTCAGGTCAGCCTCCCTACCTCTGTCTGCCCTCTATCCTTGCCCACCTCTTGTCTCCCTGCCCTACCTCCACCCTGGGCTTTTACCAAGGTGCAAGTGAACATCAAAGTGCCCAGTGATGGTTCTCTGCTCCCTTCCCACCTGGCCACTGACCACCACCCGTTCCCCAGTGTGAAAGCCTCTCCCTGTCTCCTCGTGGGAGGCTTCCCTACTCTCTGAGCTGGTGTCTAACAGCCATGACTTGACTTAATGTTTAAAAAGCTTCTTGGGGGCTGGGCACAGTGGCTAATGTCTATAATCCCAGCACTTCAGGAGGCCAAGACAGGAGGATTGCTTGAGCCCAGAAGTTCAAGACCAGCATGGGCAACACAGCAAGACTGGTCTCTAATAAAAAAATATATAAGATAATAAGCTACTTGGGAGCCCCATGAGTTTGCAGGTTGTCTGTCAGCACTGCTGAGCAACATGGCATCCATGACAGTGGGCCGTATGCATCTAGGAACGCCCTGAGCAGCCTCTGTGACACATCAAACTGTCGGCTCAGCCACTTGGCTGTCCTGCCAGGCAAAATGCCCCCAGATGTGGTAGGCTATGTATCCATTAGTGACGACAGAAATTCACGACAGAAATGGAGAGAGAGATCTATAACAACTGATTTAAAAACAAGAAAGGAGACTGGGTGTGATGGCTCAAGCCTATAATCCCAGCATTTTGGGAGGCCAAGGCAAGAGGATTGACTGAGCCCGGGGATTCGAGACCAGCCTGGGAAACTTGGAAGACCCCCCATCTCTACAATAAATAAAAAAAATTAGCCGGCCATGGTGGCGCATGCCTATAGTTCCAGCTACTTGGAAGTGTGAGGTGGAAGGATCGCCTGAGCCCAGCAGGTCGAGGCTGCAGTGGCTGTGAACGTGCCACTGCACTCCAGCCTGGGTGACAGGGTGAGACTTTGACTCCAAAAAAAAAAAAAACCAGAAAGAAATGGGAAAGAATGAGCGCAAGTCTATGAAGCAGATGCAAACAGAAAGCCAGGCAGCATGAGTCAAGACAAAATTAAACTAGCCAAAGAGTCACTTCAAGTGTCAATATTTTCTGTGGATAGAGAGTGTGATTCGCACCAAACCCCACAAGCTCCTATTGTACATAACTCTTTTTTCCAGGGTTCTAAAGAAATTACAGAAGCAAAAATTGCTAGAATTTTGTGGAGAATTAAGCAAACTCAAAAGCAACGGGAGGCGACCTCTTAACTACTTACTAACAGGTTCTTTGGGAAAAAAATGAGTAACACCAGAGTGAATGTGAACAAAGTTGGAAGGCAGGCTTCATAACAAGACTCCCATCCTCTGAGACTGACTATGGAGGGAGAGTTTCCCTAGAAGAAGGGCAGCTGGCCCTCACCGTCCTGCCTCCTGTCCCGTTCCTTGAGAGGATGCCTCGGGAGTTCCGGTGGCCATGTCATGCCGGCCCCGGGACAGGCCGGGTACTCCTGTTGCCTTTCCAGCCAGGTATGGACACAACTGCTCCCTTACTCCCCATAGCGCAGCCGAGGCTGAGGCTGGGAAGCTCCTCAAGGTTGTCAGATGGTCAAGGCAGAAAAAGCAGGAGTCACAGTCAGCTGAATGTGTAGCAGACGACCGGTAGCTCTCGCCAGAGTCAAGAAGCTCCCTTGGGAGAAAGCCCTCCTGCACGGGGCTGAGGAGGGGAAGGAATCGACTCTTCCTCTTTCTAAAACACTTCACATCAGCCCCCAGTCCAAGTCCTCACTTTCTCTCCCAGGTCCAGTTCTTCCCAGACAGATGGGTAATGGGAAGTCCAGCACCCACCCAACTTTACTCCACGCCACCTGCAGGGCATCTCAACCACAACACCTTACCATCCACCTGCACAAGAGCGTCTTCCAGCAGTCGCGCTGGTCTAGCCTTAAGTGTCTGCATGTGTCTGTGCTTGTGTGCAAATATGCATACTTTGTACCATGCAGAGAGGGCCTTTTCCCCAGATTCCTGTTTCAGCCAATTGTATTAGACATTGCATGTTTTAAGAGGAACTGACCCCATTCCTAGCCCAGCTGGAGGGATGCGAAAGTAGCCAACCCACACGGCCACACAGGCGATGAGTTCAGGGGTGAACACTTGACCCAAGATAGGGCAACCGGATCTTTTTGGAAATTTGGATTTTAGGACACAAAGACGGTGGCAACCCTAGATCTAAAGAGTCATGTAAAATCGGGGCTTGTGGTCATGTGGAGCCGGGTTCAAGCAAAGGAAGATAATCTGTGGCACGGATATTGGAGCAGGTGAGAAGGAAGAAGCACAGTAAGATTCACAGCCCTGGAGTAGCTGCCAGCTACTGTCTTATTCCCTTGAAGTCCAGCCACTGTTCATCCATTTTACGTCAGCGAGTCTCCCTTTATACTTGAGTTAATGTGACCGGGTTTCTCAGAAAATTTTTTGTTTTAGCTTTTTTGAGAGTCTCACTCTGTCACCCAGGCTGGAGTGCAGTGGCACACTCACGACCACTGCAGCCTTGACCTGCTGGGCTCAGGCCATCCTTCCACCTCAGTCTTCCAAGTAGCTGGAACTATAGGTGCGCACCACCACGCCTGGCTAATCTTTTTGTTTATTGTAGAGACAAAGTCTCGCCAAGCTGCCAGGGCTGGTCTCGAACCCACAGGCTCAGGCAATCCACTAGCCTCAGCCTCCCAAAGTGCTGGGATTACAGGTGTGAGACACCATACCGAGCAGTAAATATTTTAAAAACCGAAATTGGAGGATAGACATGTTCTTAAATTGGTGGTATAGTAGTGATGGTGGCACAACATAGTGAATATACTACAAAAAAAAATCACCGAATTGTGTTTTCACTTTTAAGTGGTGAATGTTGCTGGGCCTAGTGTCTGACACCCGTAATCCTAGCACTTCGGGAGGTGGAGAAGGAAGGATCGTGTGAGCCCATGAGTTCAAGGCTACAGTGAGCTATACTCATGCCACTGCACTTAAGGCTGGGCCACAGAGCAAGATCCTGTCTCTAAAAAAACAAAACTTTAAAAATCCAGAGAGAAGAATGTGGTGAAGCTTATGTTATGTGGATCTCAATAAAAAATCTGAAAGCAGAAATTACATGCCATAAAACCAGATGTTATTAACAAAAAGGGCCAGCCTTGGTGGTTCAGCCTGTAATCCCAGCACCTTGAGAGGCTAAGGCGAATGGATTGCCTGAGCCTGCGGGTTCGAGACCCGCCTGGGCAACTTGGCGAGACCTCATCTCTACAATAAATCAAAAATTAGCTGGGCGTGGTAGCGCACACCTGTAGTTCCAGCTACTTGGAAGGCTGAGGCGGAAGGATTGCCGGAGCCCAGCAGGTCGAGGCTGCGGTGGCTGGGAGTGGCCACTGCACTCCAGTCTGGGCGACAGAGTGAGACTCCAACTCAAAAAAAAAAAAAGCAAAATTAAAAGAACTGTGTCAGAAGGTTTTTGTTTTGTTTTGTTTTTGTTTTTTGTTTTTAAGTTGGAGTCTCACTCTGTCGCCCAGACTGGAGTGCAGTGGCCACTCCCAAAGGTGCAGGATTACAGGCTGAGCCACCGAGCCCGGCTTGTCAGAAGTTTTTTTAAAAAGATAAAGATAGACTGAGGCAAGGTAACAGAAATAAATTATTGAAAAATTTTAAATACTTTTATGAGTGAGAAAAGAGGAACATAGCCCAGTGGAAACATGTGGGTCCCAGGTGCACTGATCACAATGCCGCAGCCTCCCCAGCCTTCCTGAAACAGCCGTCCCATCTCTGTCTCCGCTGAAGGAGCCACTCCGGCTGTTCCTTAAGCAAGGAGAGCCTCTGACCGGGGCCAGCATGAGGCCCTGACCAAGGGAGGCCCATGCACAGCCAGGCACAAAGAGCCCTGAGTATGATAGGAAAGCTTGAAGTCATAAAAGAACAACTTTGACTAAACAAAAGTTAGCATCTTTACAGGGGGTGAGGAAGGGAGCTTGTAAGCATGTTGGATTGGATTGGATTTCTTTTTGCAACTGAGACTTTTAAAAATTTTCCATTTTGGGGGGTAACGATAGCTATATTAAGAGCTTACTCCATGTAAGGAACTGTTCTAAGCACTCTATGAATATCCATTCAATTCTTCTTCTTCTTCTTTTTTTTTTGAGTTGGAGTCTCACTCTTGTTGCCCAGGCTGGAATGCAGTGGCATGCTCACAGCCACTGCAGCCTTGACCTGCTGGGTTAGGCAATCCTTCCAAGTAGCTGGGATTACAGATGCATGCTACCATGCCTGACCAGTTTGTGTGTGTGTGTGTGTGTGTGTGTGTGATTTATTGTAGAGATGCGGTCTCATCAAGTTGCCCAGGCTGGTCTCGAACCCAAAGGCTCAGTCAGTCCTCTCACCTCAGCCTCCCAGAGTGCTGGGATTACAGGCTGAGCCATCATGCCCAGCCCCCTCTTTTTTTTTAAAGTTGTGGGGTACAATTCAGGATTAGGTAGGTAAGTGGTCATTGTATAGGTAAAGTTTGGGCCTCTCTTTGGTCCCCACTTTGCCTAGTTTGAGATCAGGTACCCTTATTGATGTGGTGTGCCCTCCCCCACTGGATTGTGTTTGAAAAACAAAGTTTGATTCCTACCTCACACTTTACTTCAATATAAATTACACAGAAGTACAACTGACTAAGAAACACCCAAAAAGATGTACAGTCCCATTTGCAATTAAAGAAATGTAAATCTTTTTTTTATAAGGTTGGCAAAAATTAGAAAATTCTGCCATATCCAGACTTTCTCTCACATTGTTGGTGGGTATGCAAACTGGTACAACCTTTAGGAGGACAACTTGGCAGGGTCTATCCAAATGCTGAATGCTCTGTTGTTGGCATCTAACTCTGTCGCCCAGGCTGGAGTGCAGTGGCGATAGCAGCTAGCGGGCCTTGGAGTAAAATTCTTTGGGTCAAATCTTGGCTCTACTCCTTCCTAGCTGTATGTTACCTGGGCAAGTAATTTAATTGCTATAAACTTCTTCACCTGGGAAATGAGTACAGTAGTTCACACCTAAAAGTTTGTTATGAGATTATACTTCTTTTTTTTTTTTTTTTTTTTTAGTTGAAGTCTTACTCTGTCACCCAAGCTGGAGTACAGTGGCAACAATCATGGACCGCAGCCTTGACCTGCTGGGCTCAAGCAATCCTTCTGTCTCAGCCTGCCAAGTAGCCAGGACTACAGGCATGCACCACCATGGCTAATTTTTTTATTTTATTGTACAGACGAAATCTTGCCATGTTGCCCAGGCCAATCTCAAACTCCCTGATTGTGCCTCTGCACTCCAGCCTGAGTGACAGATTGAGACTCTGACTAAATAAATAAATTAATTAAATAAATAAAATTATATAAAGCAATAATTATAACATTCTATTGTTGGGTTTGTAACGTTTGTGTTTTTAGAGACAAAGTATTGTTCTATCACCCAGGCTGGAGTTCAGTGGTATGATTCTAGCTAATTGCAGCTTCAAACTCCTGGGCTCAAGTGATCCTTCCACTTCAGCCTCCCTAGTAGCTGAAACTACAGAAACAGGCCACCAAAGCACAATTTTTTTTTTTTTTTTAAATCACGGCTAACCACAACCTCAACCTTCTGGGCTCAGATGATCCTTCTGCCTCCAGTGATCTTTCCACCCCCTGAGTAACTGGAACTACAAGTGCCACCACGCTTGCTTTTTTCTTCTTCTTCTTCTTCTTCTGTAGAGATGAGGGCTCATTATGTTGCCCAGGCTGGTCTTGAACTCCTGGCTTCAAGTGATCCTGTCGCCTCAGCTTCCCAAAATGCTGAGATTACAGGTGTGAGCTACTACACTTAAATTGGGAGTGAGATGCCAACACACACACATACACACACACACACACAAAGGACAAACCAAGTTGAAAAACCTGTGACTAGATTGACCAAGAAAATAAGAGAGAAGGCTCTGATTACTAGAATCAGAAGCAAAAAAAAAGGGGGGGGGGCATTATTACCAATCTTACAGAAATTTTAAAAAATTATAAAGGAATACTATGAACAATTGCATGGCAACAAAACAGAGGTTGGGTACGGTGACGCATGCCTGTAATCCCAGCACTTTGGGAGACCAAGTAGGATTGTTTGAGCCAGGAGTTTAAGGCCAGCCTGGTCAATATAGGGAGACCCTGCCTCAAAAAAAAATTAGCCTGGCGTGGTAGTATGCATTTGTGGTCCTGTCTCCTCAGGATGCTGAGGTGGGAAGCTCACTTGAGCTCAGGTGTTCAAGGCTACAGTAAACTAGGATCATACCACTACACACCAGCCTGGGTGACAGAGCAATACTCCATCTCTAAAAAAATTAAAAAATAGATAACTTAGATGAAATGAACAAATTGCTAGAAAGATGTAAACTACCAAAACTGACTCAAGAAGAAAACCTGAATAGATCTATAACAAGTAAAGAGATTGAATTTCTATCCACAAAGAAAAGCCCAGGACCAGATGACTCTATTGGAGAAGTCTAACAAATGTTTAAAGAGTTTAAAGATTAATTAATGCCAGTTCTTCACAAACTCTTCCAAAAACAGAAAAGGGAACACTTCCCAGTTCATTCTATGAAGCCAGTATTACACTGACACCAAAACCAGATGAAGACATTATAAAAAAGGAAATGACAGGTTGACATAATTTATGAATATGAATGTAAAAATCCTCAATAAAATACAAGCAAACCAAATCCACAAGATATGAAAAAATTTCTACACCATGGTCACATGGGATTTTTTTTTTAAGTCAGAGTTTCACTCTGTTGCCAAGGCAAGAGTGTAGTAACATCATCATGGCTCACTGCAGTCTTTACCTCCTGGGCTCAGGTGATCCTTCTGCCTCAGCTTTCTGAGAAACGGGGACTACAGGTACACACCACCACACCTGGCTAATTTTTAAAATTTTTTTTGTGGAGACAATGTCACACTATGTTACCTAGGCTAGTCTCAAACTCCTGGACTCAAGCAATCATCTCACCTCAGCTTCCCAAAGTGCCGGGATTACAGGCATGAGTCACTGCACCTGGCTGACCACATGGAATTTAGAACAGGAATGTAAGGTTGGTTTAACATCCAAAAATTAATTAATGTGATACATCATATCAATAGAGAAAAAAACAAATACCACATGATCATCTCAAAACCGGATGCTTTGTTCCTAAGTCAGAAACAGTGCAAGAATGTATACTCTCACCACTTCTACTCAACATTGTATGGAAGATTCTAGCCAGGGCAAGCAGACAAGAAAAAGTAGAAGCCTCTCAGTTTAGTCAGGAAGAAGTGGAACGATCTCTATTTACAGATGACATGATTTTGTATATGTAAAATCCTAAGGAATTCAATTTAAAAAGTACTAAAACTAATAAATGAGTACAGCAAGATTGCAGGATACAAGATTAATATAGAAAAACCTATTGTTTTTCTATACATTTGCAATAAAGAATCAAAAATTAAATTAAGAAAATTTTAAAAAGAAAATAATTCAATTAACAATAGCATCAAAAAGAATAAAATACTTAGGAATAAATTTACCAAATCAGGCCAGGTTTGGTGGCTCAGCCTATAATCCCAGCACTTTAGGAGGCTGAGGCTAATGGATTGCCTGAGTCCATGGGTTCGAGACCAGGCCGGACAACTTGGCAAGACCTCCTCTCTATAATAAATAAAAAACTAGCCAGGTGTGGTTGTGCACGTCTGTAGTTCCAGCAACTTGGAAGGCTTAGGCAGAAGGATCACCGGAGTCCAACAGGTCAACACTGGGGTGGCCGTGAGCATGCCACTGCACTCCAGCCTGGGTGATGGAGTGAGACTCTGACTCAAAAAAAAAATTTACCAAAACAAGTGTAAAACTTAAGCATAAAAGCTACAAAACATCGTTGAAATAAACTAAAGAAGATCTGCTATGACTTGAATGTGGTTTGTCTCTGTCAAAACTCATGTTGAAATTTAATTGCTGGCCAGGCTCAGTGGCTCAGCCTATAATCCCAGCACTTTGGGAGGCTGAGGCAAGTGAATTGCTTGAGCCTGCATGGGTTCACAACCGGCTGGGGCAACTTGGCAAGACCTCACCTCTACAATAAATAAAAAATTAGCCCGATATAGTAGCACACATCTGTAGTTCTGGCTACTTAAAAGGCTAAGGTAGAAGGATTGTCGGAGCCCAGCTGGTCAATGCCGGAGTGGCCGTGAGTGTGTTGCTGCACTCCAGCCTGGGCAACAGAATGAGACTCCAACTCAAAAAAAAAATAAAAAGAAATTTAGGGTACCTGCATAATCAATGTTTGTATACCTAATCCTGAATTGTACCCCACATCTTTATAATAAAGAAAATTTAATTTCCAATGTAATTGTGTTGGAACTTTAAAGAGGCAGGGTCTAACGGGAGGCATTTGGGTCATGAGGGCTCCACCCTTGCAGGTGGCTTGGTGCCATTCTTATGGTTAGGAGTGAGTTCTAGCTCTCATGAGACTGGATTAGTTCTTGTGGGAATGGGAGAGTGGGTGTTCATAAAGCCAGGATACCCCTTGACTTTTACTTCTTCACATGAGTTCATGTCTCCTCTTATTTTCTGTCATGCAGCAGGAAAGGCCCTCACCAGAAGCCAAGCAGGTGTAGGCACCATGCTTCTTGAACTTCCCAGCCTGCAGAACCATGAGCTAAACAAACATCTTTTCTTTATGAATCACCCTTCCTCGGGTATTCTGTTGCAGCAATACGAAGCAAACGAAGATAAGACCTAAATAAATGGAAAGACATCCCATGTTCATGGATCAGAAGACATATTTTTGTTAAGCTAGCAATACTCTCCAAATTCATCTACAGGGGGAAACCCACTAGCTTACAAATTGTGTGGTTTTTAGCAACAAAGCTCTATCATATCACAGTTTCTGTGGGTCAGGAATCCAGATACAGCTTAGCTGGGTTGCTGTGGCTTAAGATCTCTCATGAACTCCGTCATTTCAAGATGACATGGGCTGAAGGATCCACTCACTCACATGACTATTGGCAGGACTTATCACCTCACAGACTGTGGAACCAAGGGCCTCCGTTCCTCACCATGTCACACAGGCTTCTGCAGAAGAGGCTCCCAACATGTTACTTCCCCAGCAGGAGCAGTCCAACAGCAAAAACACCCAAGCAGAAACCACAGACTTCTATAACCCCGTCCCAGAAGAGACACCCCACCCAATTCTGCTTTACTGTTGGTTACCAGCAAGTCAGTCAGGCCTACCCACAAGGGGAGGAGATTACATAAGAACTTGCATTCCATGGGGTAAAATCATGGGGGCATCTTGGAGGCTGCCCTCCACAGCGCCCTTGATTCTCTTCCCTCACGGTACTTGTCATGATGTATGCATATACTGACATGGGTTTGTTTTCTGTATCAGCATCTTCCTATTAAACTGTAGGCTCCATGGTGGCCAAGCCTGTATCTGTTGTGTTCGTTCTTGTGTGCCCAAATTAGAACACAAACCTTGACGTCACAGGCGCTCACCAAATGTTAGTTGTGTCCATTGGTTGGGAATAATAAATATATTTTGCTTTCAGAGAGTCTCTCTCTGTTTGTTATTTAGGTTGAAAATTGAATGAATTAATTTATAAATATTTATTTTTGAATACACACAGAAAATGCCTGGCAGCATAGAAAGTATGGAGTGGCTGTTTTTAATGAAGGGTCATGGAGTAGAGAGAAGAAAGTTTTTTCTTTTCTCCTCTTATCCCTATGTTCCATTTAAACAAATGTTTTTTAATAAAGATTTTAATAACATTTTAATCAAAAATTTCAATAAAACGAATGGTCCATAAAATAATAAATAAAAATAAAAGACAAATGACAAACTGGAAAAAAATGTTTACTGCATAGCCAACAAAAGGGTTGTCTTCCATAATCTATAAGGAGCTCTTATAAATCAATAAAATAAAGATCAATCCACCAATAGAAAAAATGGGCAAGACCTACAAACTGACAATTCTCCAAAGAAAAAAAACAAGTGACCAATAAGCAAATGCTAAATGTTCTTTGAGTATTCAAAGAAATGCAGAGCTGAGCATAGTGGCTCATGCCTGTAATCCCAGCACCTCAGGAGGCTGAGGTGGGAGGATTGCTTGAGCCCAGGAGTTTGAGACCAGCCTGGGAAACATAGCGAGACTTCATCTCTACCAAAAAAAAAAATCAAAAAATTAGCTGGGCGTGGTGGCAGGTCCTGGTAATCCCGGCTACTCGGGAGGTTAAGACGTAAGGTTTGCCTGAGCTCAGGAGGCTGAGGCTGTGGTGAGCCATGATCATGCCACTGCACTCCGGCTTGGGTGACAGAGTGAAACCCTGACTGAAAAAATAAAATAAAATGAATGCAAGAGGAGGAGGAGGAGGAGGGAGGGGGGCAAAGAGGACAAAGAGAAGGAGAAAGAAGGAAGGAGGAAGGAAGGGGGAAGAGGAGGGAGGAAGGGAGGGAGAGAGGAGAGGAAGAGGAAGAGGGGGAGAAGAGGGAGGAGGAGGGGGAGGATGAGGAAGGGAGGAGACAAAGAAGAAACAACAGAAATAAATACTCACCTGCCAGATTGGCAAGGATGAAAGGGAATGACCAAGCTAAAGACGGGGGATGTGGATCACCAGGCGCCGACCGTGCAGTAGCGAGGGAGTCCGAGTCTCCTGGTCCACACTCTGGGGTGGCGTTGGCAACAAAGTCAGAACCTTAAAGTAGCGAGTCCTTCGCACAGGCCATTCTCCTTCTAGAAACTTATCCACAGACTCTCATTGCCCAACATGCTGAGCTCTGTCTTTCACAGCATTGGACACTCTGAAAGCATCCACATTAGAGAATTTATTAATGTCATTAAATACTATTCAGTTGATTAAAATGATATTGCACATGTATATTTATTTATATGTAAAAACGCTCACCCCATATTACTAAGTGCAAAAAAGTCATAAATAATGCCAGCAATCCCACTTACGTAAGAAAAACTGTTTTGTTTTGTTTGGGTTTTTTTGCCTATAGACAAAAAGACTGACAACATATGCAATAAAATACGAACCTTGGTTGTCACCAGTGTTGTGATTATGGGAAATGTTATCTCTTTGCTTATCTGAATTTTGACTTTTTTTCTACAATAAATATGGAGTAGTATAATAAAAAAGAAAAATGAAGGTTTTTTTTTTAATGTTCTATTGTGAGAGTTGGCATTTTCCAGTTTTGTTTTTAAATTTGTCACAGGGTTTGGCTTTCTGGGCTCCAGGCTGGAATATGTGGCGGTTTCCTGCTTGGGGAATTGTGTTTTTCCAGGTTGCCTGAGAGGCACTGGGAGTTTGGAACAAACAGGAGCTGCCTGTTTCTCACGGAGCCCTGGCCCCGGGAAGCCCCCTGGGCCTGGGTCGCCACACCGCCCTGGACGCGGAGCCCCACACGCCAGCCTGCTACCCTGGCCAGGCCTCACACCCATTCCTCACCGAACAAGGCGCCCAGGCCAATGCATGCATTGTGCCCGTATTTATGGGAGCACTGTCATGTGAGCCTCGGTTGTTCTTGTCATTTTCCCTCATCCTCTACAAGTTTTCCTCTCCCTGTAGCTCACTCAGAGGCAGAGACATAGTTTATTTTTCTGGCCATCCAGAACCTTCTGACTCCCTGCAGCAGCAGTCAGCCCACAAGTGGGCATGTGACCCATGTCAGCCCAGTGGAACTCAGTCCCAGGACTCTTGCCATAGCAACGAAGAAAGAGAAGTTTCTCTCCTGGAGCTGCCAGAGAAGACAGCATCAGTCTGGAGCTACGGCGGGCCTGCCACAGCCCCTTCAAGAGTCTGGCTAAGAAGAAAGCCAGTGATGTTTTGTCCCCTGCAACAGCCAACCCGAGGCCAGAGATCCTGGACTTTGTAGTCACATGAGCCAAGAGTTTCCCGTTTTTGCTCGACTACTTGGGGTTGGGTTTCTGTCACTGACAACCACAAAAGGCCTAATTGACCCAGTGAGCTAGGAGCCAGGTATTGTGCAAGGCCCAGGGATGCAGTGGTGACCAGGCAGACCCATGTCTGGCCTGCGGAATCCACACCCCACTAAGCCCCTGGCTGCCTCCTGGTGGGTGACCTTGCCTGTGATTTTTCCCCCACCAGGCCCCTCCAGCAAGGCAGCCCTCTGGGTCCCTCCATCCAAGGGTCCCTGCAGATCTGGTAGCTCTACCACACAAGCCCCTCGTCGGCAGAATAGCAGGTGGCTGAGCTCACATTCCCTCAAAGTGCTCAACTTCAGGTTCCAAACTTCTTTTTTTGTTTTTGAGTCGGAGTCTCACTCTGTCGCCCAGGCTGGAGTGCAGTAGCATGCTCACGGCCACCACGGCCTCGGCCTGCTGGGCTCAGGCGATCCTTCCGCCTCAGCCTTCTAAGTAGCTGGAACTACAGGCATGTGCCACCACGCCTGGCTAATTTTTTGATTTAGTGTGGAGACAAGGTCTCATCAAATTGCCCGGGCTGGTCTTGAACCCCTGAGCTCAGGCAATCCTCTCACCTCGGGCTCCCAAAGTGCTGGGATTAACAGGCTTGAGTCACCACGCCCAGCCTCCAAACTTCTTAATGTCTCCCACTGTTGCTTAAATCTTATGTAAATTTTGCATTCTTACTGTTGTGCTTTAACATTTAAACAATCTTTTTTCAGCCCGGTGTGGTGGCATGTGCCTATAGTCCCAGCTACTTGGGAGGCTGAGGTAGGAGGATCGCTTGAGCCTAGGAATTCGAGGCTGCAGTGGGCTATGATCATGTTTGTGAACAGCCACCGCACTCAAGCCCAGGCAATATAGCATGGTGGTGTGCACTCATACCACACTGGGAAGGACATACCTGGTAGATACCCAGTTTAGTCCAGGATGGTTCGGGTCTGGGAGGATGGGGAAGGGGCTACCAGGAGAAAGCAATATCCCAGATAAAGATGGGAGCATGAGAGGGAGTTGGCAACAAGGGGACCAGGACAGGCAGCCTGGCTGGGAGGGATGGGGGTCCACCACTGACTGAAGGGTCAGCTCAGCCCAGAGCCCTGAGGCTGGGGTTGGGGGTGAGGTTGAGATAAGAGACAGATCTCCTGGCGGGCCCTGGAGGATAATGATCTTCAGGGAGTTACAGGGCTTAGAGCACCTGTTGACTCTTCTCAGCTCTGGCGAAAACATTTGTCCCAGGCTTCACCTCAGAACAATAGATTTCGCTGGGCACGGTGGCTCATGCCTGTAATCTCAGCACTTTGGGAGGCTGAGGTGAGAGGATTGTCTGAGCCCAGGGTTCAAGGCTACAGTGGGCTATGATCATGTTTGTGAATAGCCACTGCACTCAAGCTCGGGCAACATAGTGTGGTGGTGTGCACCTGTGGTTCCAGCTGAGGCAGAAAGATCACCTGAGCCCAGCAGGTCGAGGCTGCAGTGGTTGTAAGCATGCCACTACCCTCCAACCTGGTGACAGAGTGAGACTGCGACTCAAATAAATAAATAAATAAATAAATAAATAAATAAATAAATAAATGATAGATATCAGCCTGGCATGGTGGCTCTTGCCTATATAATCCTAGCATTTTGGGAGGCTGAGGCAGGAGGATTGCTTGAGCCCAGGAGTTCAAGACCAGCCTAAAAAAACATAGTGAGACCTCATCTCTATAATTAATAATGACAATAAATAAATCATAATGATTAGCCAGGTGTGGTGGCATGCTCCTGTAATCCCAGCTACTTAGAATGCCGAGGTAAAAGGATCACCTGAGCCCAGGAGGTCAAGGCTGCCATGGGCTGTGACTGTTGTGATCATGCCACTGTATTCCAGCCTGGACGACAGAATGAGAAACCCCACTCAAAAAAAAGAAAAACAGAAAAAGATGTCAGCATTCCCAGGCAACTGTGCAGGGGTCAAGGTCATGAAATCAGGAACCCGGCCATCAGGGTCCAGGTCCTGGATCTATTACAAACAAGTGTGTGGGTTGAGCTCAGTGGCTCAGCCTGTAATCCCAGCACTTTGGGAGGCCGAGGTGAGTGGACTGTCGAGATCAACCCGGGCAACTTGGCAAAACCTCATCTCTATAATAAACAAAAAATGAGCCGGGCGTGATAGCACCTGCCTGTAGTTCTGGCCACTTGGAAGCCTGAGGCAGAAGGCTCGCCAGAGTCCAACAGGTCAGCGCTGGGTGGCGGTGAGTGTGCCACTGCACTTCAGCCTGGGCGACAGAGTGAGACCCCAACTAAAAACAAACAAAAACAAGTGAGTGAACTTGGGCAAGTCGCTCACGTCTCTGAGTCTCTGAGACCCCGACAGTCAAAGGAGAAAACCTCAGAGGGGATAAAGCCAGTTAAGTTATGCAATGTGCTCAGAAGACACCTAGCACACACAGTATGCCAGCTATCAGTGAACGCCTTACGCCTACGAAAATCCGGCTGTGGGTACCCGACATGGATGACACATTTCTAATTCTTTCCATAGTTTATTTTTTTACAATGAGAGTGTAGACACTCATGAGTAGCAAGCCCAATGAAGTTTAGGATTTACGTCTTGCTGTTTTAACCCACGCTTGCTCCTGTTCCAGGGCCGGAGGCCGAGGGTGAAGGCCGCGCTATTGGTTTGACCTGAGCGTGGCCCGGCTGTGCTTGGCCCAGAGCCAGCTCCGGCAGGAAACATTTGCTGCCGGGAGTCCCGGACCCTTGGTGTCTGGGGCTGCTGGGGCAGGGGCCGCAGAGCAGCCTCTCTGGGAAGAGCTGAGGCAGATCTGTCAAAGGTGTGGGTTTCTGGAAGGGTTTATGGGATGTGACCCATTTGATAGCCCCAGAGTCACCCCGGAGGTGGCTTGCTCAGGGTTTCACATGTGTTTCTGGGGCTGGCATCACAACCTAGCCCAGGCTCTCCGCACCCGTGGCAGCAGGCTGAGGTCTAGGTCCAGCGGCCATGGAGTATGAGATGCCTGGTGTTAGCGTCTGCGCCGGTGAGAAAGTCACATCCGCTGTTTGGCCACAGGCGTGGGCTCTGCTGCACCTCCTTGGGGGGAAGCTGGCATTGTGTTCTCAATGGCCAGTTGTGGAAAAATCACACACAGAGCGCCGAGTAAACAGAGAACCGGGAGCCGCCACCATGGGAACCGCCGGGTGGAGGTGGTAACCGAGGCTGGTGTGGGGAGGCTGTGGCGCGGCCCAGGCTAACCTTGGAGCCAGGACTCTGCCAACACTGAACCAGCGAGCATGAAGGGGGCTGCTGAGGAGGTCTGAAGCACAGGGAGCTCCCCAGGTCACCCAGTAAGTCAGGGCCAGGGCCGAGGGCAGCACCCGGGCTTCCTGACTCTCGCCCCTCTGCTTGCTGCTCTCCCAGCCAGACAGGCTGGCAGAGAGACTGCAGGGATTTCTTCCTGAATTATCATTTTGAGAAGACTTTGGGGTCAGCCTTCATCCTTCGAACCCTGACCTTGGCTAATGCCCAAAGCGAGGAGGCGTCGATATCCACGTGAAACTGAGGGTAGTTCCAAGTTCTGCTCTGTGCCATTTAGTTAAAACCCTGCCTAGTCCTCCAGGAAGATGTTAGCACCTGGAAGACATTTGCACACAATACATTAG
Organism: Carlito syrichta; assembly: GCF_000164805.1. NCBI lineage: Eukaryota > Metazoa > Chordata > Mammalia > Primates > Tarsiidae > Carlito > Carlito syrichta. The sequence continues at coordinate 276,298 of NW_007248809.1, forward strand.
CACATGGAAGGTATGAGCACATGGAAGGTGTGAGCATGTGGGAAGTATTAGCACATGGGAGGTATTAGCACATGGGAAGTAGTAGAATTAGAAAGATTGAGTGGCTAAAGCTTATAACACCACCAGCACTCCCTTACTGAGGGCCTGTGATGAAGGACACCTTTATTTAAGTGGGTGATGATTCACTTTGAGACTAGAAATGTGGAGAGGTAAGATGTGGATTGACCAATTAATTATGCTTCCCCAGGTGAGATGGGATCATGTCCTTTTGGAAGGGGTTGGGCCCAGGGGTCATCTCAGGGCTTGGGAATGAGTCAGTTTGTTCTCGGGAAGCTACCACTGCCTGTTTCTAAGAATAAGGATCAGCCAGGCATGGTGGCTCACGCCTGTAATCTCAGCACTTTGGGAGGCAAAGGTGAGAGGACTGCCCGAGCCCAGGGGTTCAAGACCAGCCTGGGCAACTTGGCAAGGCTTCATCTCTACAATAAATTTAAGAATTGGCTGGGCATGGTGACGTGTGCCTGTGGTTCCAGCTACTTGGAAGGCTGAGGTGGAAGGATCACTGGAACCCAGCAGGTCGAGGCTGCGGTGGCCGGGAGCGTGCCACTGCACTCCAGCCTGGGTGACAGAGTGAGACTCCAACTAAAAAAAAAAAGAATAAGGATCAAATGGTGTTTCCCTCAAGAATCTCCCTGCCCTCTGGGAAAGACTTGCCGCTGAGGACATGGGCCCTCACCCAGCCCCTCTGTCACCCCACGAGGCTGGGTCTCTGGGTGGCTGTGCATTCAGCACATACCCTGTGCCCCGAAGCCTCCTCCCTTGGCATCTGCAGCTGCTCGTGCTTCTCACAGCCTGGGCTGGCCTTGGGCTGGACACCCAGTGTCTCCTTCCCTCCCCTCCCTACCACAGCTCACGCAGAGATTAGTAACCACAGAAGGAGGTCCCTCACCTGGCATGCTCCCAGCCAGCAGTGGTGGCCGTCTGTGTTCCTGTCTGCTCAGCATCCCTTCCTCCAGCTTCTTCATCTTGATGATCCTTTGAGGAATGCCCCCTCACCACACACACACTACCCGCTTCAGAGCATATGACCCCATGTAGCCAACTGCAGCATGACAAGGGTTGATTGGCTCAGGAGTGGGCACAGGACCCATATTCCATGAGAACACAACAAGAGACTCAAATCAGAAGCTTTCGATAAAATTCCATCTTCTGGGTTGGCCACTCACATGGGATGTTGGAAGGGACTGCAGGCAGCCATAATACCATGAAGAGAGATCCCTCCTTAAAACAGAGCCACCACAGAAGAAACAGAGCCCAGAGTCAGGGAGAGGCAAATCCTTAAAGACGTTATTTTTTGCCCAGGCTGGAGTGCAGTGGCAAACTCACAGCCACCCCAGCCTCGACCTGCTGGGCTCCACTGATCCTTCTGCCTCAGCTTTCCAAATAGCTGGAACTACAGGTGTGTGCTGCCACACCCGGCTAATTTTTTATTTATTGTAGAGACGAGATGGCTCCAAGTTGCCCGTGCCTGACTCAAACCCGCGGGCTTAGGCAATCCACTTGTCTCTGCCTCCCAAAGTGCTGGGATTTCAGGCTGAGCCACCGAGCCAGCCTAAAGACGTTATTTAATCAAAGACGTTTCTGAAGCTTTCTATCTCCTGTACTTTTCAGGGCAATAAGTCAATAATTTCCCATTTGTGCTTCAAAACCTTTGGATTGGGCTTTTAACCCTTGCAATGGGAAGAGACCCAACTCGTCCACCCTGTCAAGCTCAGACTCACTGCTGGATCTACAGGAGCTTTCTTCCTTTTGGATCCCAGGACTGTGGCCAGCTTTCTGCTGTCTCCACCATTCCACCCCTCACTCAGACTTCAGCATTCGTAAAATATGAGGTGAACCAGGAGAGCTGCCAGTAGGCGAAGGCTGGGCTGAGGTGCGGAGGCCAGGAGCAGGGGAGGGGCTGTGGTCCCGCAGGCCCAGTGGCCCTTGAGGAGGCCTAAGGCACAGCTGGGAGGTTTCCCGAAGCCCTGAAGCAAGTGAGACTCAAAGGACTGGGGAGACCCTGCTGTCCTGCCCCTGCTGCTTTGGTGAGTCACTGAGGCCATGGGGGACAGAGGCTGCCCGGGGCCGAGCAGCAGGGCAGGCTCTGTCCACGCCGGATTATGGAGGAGCGAGTGAGGCTCTGCTCCCCACCTACATGCCTGCTGTCACCGTCTCAACCAGAGCAGCTCCCTGAGCAAAACCTTCTGCCCAAAACACTGTGAAAACCCCACAGACCCAGAGCTGGAGGGAGAGAGTCTCAGGGGCCACCTGACCATCCCCCCTTACATCCCATCCTCCAGCCACTCTGCAAAAAGGGAAACTGAGGTCCAGAGAGGGGCTGGGGCTGGTTGGAATTTGCACAGCAGATTGTGGTCTTGGGCACAGGCTTGCCCCAGGCCTGGGTGGACAGGCAGGCAGCTGGGAGGTGAGGCTGAGCTGGCCATGGGTGGTGGAGGGCTGTTTGTGGGTCTCTGTGATCACATGTCTTTGTGCCTGTCCCTGGGCTGGAAGGGGTCTGAACATTCTGTCGTGGATACTCCTCAATCTCTTGGAGCAAGAGATGCCTCAGAAAAGAAGGTAGCCCAAGACAGGCAGGACTTGCCAAAGGCCGTAGAGTGGATGGCTTGGCAGAGCACCAGTGCCTGGCTGGCCTGAGGGAGTCCTTCAGAGGGCCTGGGCCCCAAGCCCCAGGCAGCATGGTTAAGGTGGTGTTCTTGGTGTGTGGGCTCCCACCCTCTTCCCAGCTTCCTCCCCTCCTCTATAGCTCCACAGCCCCTCCTTCTCATCCTGATCCTGCCATGTCCCCAGGGGGTGGATTTGTTTAACCTATGAGGAGGTGCTTCCTTATGAGAGAGGGAGATCCTCACTTAATCATTGTCAGGGTCTCAGTCTGTCTACCAAGCTGGAGTGCTGTGGTGTAATCATGGCTCACTGCAGCCTTCACCTCCTGAACTCAAGCGATCCTCCTATCTTAGCCTCCCAAGCAGCTGAGACTACAGATGCATGCCACCAAACTTGGCTAATTTTTAACATTTTTTTGTAAAGATGAGGTCTTATTGTGTTGCCCAGGCTAGTCTCGAACTCTCGGTCTCAAGCAACCCTCCCACCTTGGCCTCCCAAAATGCCAGGATTACAGCACAAGCCACTGCACCTGGCTGAGGCTCTCATTTGGAGGAAGCCTAGGTAAGGACTCTGCTATGTATTCACAGAGGTTCACAGGTGGGACGCCTGTCCACTTAGGGCACAGGCACCCTTGTCCTGATGAAGGCCACTGCTGAGGCCAGAGGTGTTCTCCAACAGCCAGCAGAAGCTCCCCCAGCCAGGCACCTGCTCCCCAAGCCAGGCCGTGTTCCTGAGAAGCCTCACTCCAGCCCTGCACCCGGTAAGGCCCTGCTCTAGAGGGCAGGCCTTTTTCACCAGAGCGGAGGGAGCAGGGCAAGGTGTTCCTGGAAGCAGTGTCAGCCTCTGGGACTCCTTTGGTTTTTGTGATGACCTGGCCTTGTGGGTGCAGAGGCAACAGAGGCACTGGCCTTCCCCCTCACCCCCTCCCCCCCCATGTCGGGGCTGGTAGCCTGGGCGTGTGCTTCCTCATGCCATGCCCAGGGCTGGCTGGGTAGGCAGGGCCATGGTATTTGGACTTGGCCTCTGGTCAGCAGATTGCTGTTCAACGGTGGGGCTGACATTCAGGGCTCCGTGGTGCATTTTTACTGAGATCCAGGCTGGGCCATGGCTGGGTCAGAGGGAAAGACCCAGAGCAGATCCAGCCTGGGATCAGGGCTGGGAAAATTGCTCCAATACATTCCTGGACAGCAGACATTGGCTTCATGAATGAGGATCAGTGGGGTGAAGGGGGCCTGGGCGGAGGTGGGGGGAAGTGGTGCAGAGACTTTGCATCTCCTCAGGTGAAAAAGACCAGATGAAAGGGCACTTACTGGAGCCAGATCAACATCTAGAAAGAAAAGATCATATGATAATGATCTTGTCCAAGAGATGGTCAGTCAGTCTACCTTTTTCCTCCAGCCCTGACGGGGCTGCATTTTATTATATTCATTTCATTTGTTAGTTAGCAGGCACAAAAAGGCTACCCCCAGCAGTATGCATTCATTTACATTTCTTTTCTTGAAAGGTTAATTCTTTTTTTTTTTTTTTGAGTCAGAGTGTCACGCTGTCACCCAGGCTGGAGTGTAGTGGCATGATCATGGCTCACCACAGCCTCCAACTCCTGGAGTCAGGTCATCTCTGGCTCATCCTTTAGAGAAGCTGGGACTACAGGTGCACACCACCACGTCCAGTAATTTTTTTTTTTTTCTTTTACTTTTTGTAGAGATGAGGTCTCACTGTGTTGCCCAGGCTGGTCTTGAACTCCTGGGCTCAAGGCAGTCCTCCCTTCTTGGTCTCCCAAAGTGCTGAGCCACTGCGCCTGGTCCGAAAGGCTGATTCTTCACTGTCCCTAGCTGTAGCCTTGGCCTGCGTGTCTGGGCCCAGGCCACTCTCCACGGTGGCCACTGGTTGAGTTAGTGTGAGTTAGTGCTGGAGCCCAGCACGCTGTCCATGACCAGGGTGTGGCTGCAGCATCCCCCTACCCCCGCTGCTCAGGGCTCCTATTCTGCCACTTTTCCCTGGGTGTTTATGGTAGACAATGCCATCACACAAGCGGGCATTGTTTTCACTTGCCCTCATCTGCCTCCTTCTGGCCAGCGTTCCCTGTGCTTCAACCTCAGAGCCTTCTCCTGTTTGCGTGGCCTTGGCCTCAGCCTTGTGGCTTCACCTTGGGAAAGCCACTCCCCCTGCCCCTCCACCCCACCCCCCCGCCCCTCCAGGCCTCATCTCCCACCTGAACAAGTGGAGGGTGGAGGAGGTAACTCAGAGGCCCTCTCTAGGCCAAACGTTCTGGGCTCCGCTCTTTTGTGGAGTGGGGGAGCAGAGTCACACTGTCCTTCCTGTAGGGGCCCTGGGTGAAAGACTGTCTGGTGAGATGATTTTTGCATTGTCACTAGGTCCATTCACCCCTTGCAGACAGGGCAAGATGGCTCCAAGCCCTCCTATGTCTTGTCTGTGCCTGAGGTGCCCTTCTCTACATGAGGGCAGAGTTACATCATCAACGCATAAGACACATCCGGAGCATGCATTTTCCACCAGCAGGCTCTGTGCTCAGTGATGAGAGCCTCACCTCAAAGAGCCACACAACACCAAGGGAAGCCGGGTCTAGTATTATTCCCATTGCTCACACAGGCAAATGGAGAGCAGGGCCTGTGTGCTTAATCTCCACTCTATACCTCCTTTCAAAAATAAAGATAAGGCTGGGTGTGGTAACTCACACCTGAAATCCCAGCGCTTTCGGAGGTCAAGGCAGGAGGATTGCTTGAACCCAGGAGTTCGAGGCCAGCCCAAGCAACACAGCAAGATCCCGTCACTACAAAAAAATGAATCAGGTGTTGTGGCATGAGCCCATAGTTGCAGATACTCAGGATGCTGAGGTAGGAGAATTGCTTGAGCCCAGGAGTTGGAGGCTGCAGTGAGCTATGATCATGACACTGAACTCCAGCCTGGGTGACAGGGCGAGACCCTGACTCTAAAAAAAAAAAAACGCAGGTCAGGCTTGGGGGCTCAGCCTGTAATCCCAGTACTTTGGGAGGCCAAGGCGAGTGGATTGCCTGAGCCCGTGTGTTCGAGACCAGCCCGGGCAACTTGGCGAGACCGTGTTTCTACCATAAATAAAAAATTAGCCAGGCCTGGTAATGCGTGCCTGTAGTTCTGGCTATTTGGAAGGCTGAGGCGGAAGGATGGCTGGAGTCCAGCAGACTGACGCTAGGTTGTCCGTGAGCATGCCACTGCACTCCAGCCTGGGCGACAGAGTGAGACGCCTATTCAGAAATAAAATAAATTAAAATAATATAAAATGAAAGCAAAAAACAAAACAAAGCCTAAAACCCAAGTACAGAATACTTGCAACCCAGGAAGCTAACCAGAATGTCTTAAGGGCCAAGGTGACTCACCTTGATGGGCTCCATCCTTTATCCTCAGCCCCAGCTCCTCCCCCATCTCCCCTGCCATTTGATCTAAAATGCTGCCAGCTCCTGAGATGGCAAGTCATTCCACTCCAGAGCCTGTGCTAACTCTCGGCCGGAACACGGCATGAAGTCACGGGTGGGTCTATTGTGGCACGCAATGTTCGTTCATAAATTAAGGTTGCCATTAATCACTTAGGTTGTGAGCGGGCTGAGTTTCTCCCTTTTCCTTTCTTTGTTCTCCCCAGAAACCTCTGGCGGGGTCATCCCCTCCAACTGCTGGCTTCCTTTGCCCCTCCCCAACCCCCTGCCTGGCTGCTCCATCTAGCTGGGGACATGGGCACCTCAGGCAGTTCTGATTCAAGCACAACACCCAGCGGTGTCTCTTCCACTCCAAAGTCAAAACATTGGGCAAAAACCAAGAATGGGCAAAATCACCCTTGAAACCCTCCAGAAATGGGTGGGGGGTGAGATGCCATCGCCTATCAGTTGGTCTGGCCTCACTGGCCATCCTGCCAGGCCTGGGACAGGTCTCGGTTTCTCCAGTGGATCCTACACCTAAAGCCGTCTGCCCACCCTGAGGGCCTGACAGAGGCTCAGGGACAGCAGATCCATGGTGCCATCCCACTCACGCATTGAGTGGAAAGGCAAGTGGAGCTCCCACACCATGTAAACGCGTCCTTCCTCTCGGCCTCTCTGTCTGCTAAAGAGCATAATAATGAATGTGGACTACGCTGTGATGACTTTGCGAGGTCACAGCCGGTGTTTATTGGGCACTTACCCAGTGCCAGGCGTGGTACTAAGGGCCTGCGTAGCACTTGGGGTGCATTCAGCGGGAAAGAGCAACCCAGATCCCAACAGCTTTGAGTAAAGCCTTTAAGACCATGTCTCAGAACGAGAAGTCTGGAGGTCAGTAATCTCAGGCTATTCAGCAGCTCGGCCATGGCCCCTCTGCTCCTTTTGCTCAGCCATCTTCAGCATGAGGGTTCTACGTTCTCAAGCTGAAAGCCTCATGGCCACAAAACAGCTGCGGCACCTCTGGGCATCACAAAGTCCTCACAGGCACGAAGCAGGAAAAGCAACAACTTCCTCCTCTGTATTTTAGTCAGGAACCCCCAGGAGATACCCTCCTATACATCACTACCCTGAGCTGGGTCACATGGCAAGCCTCAGCTGCCAGGGAGGCTGAGAAATACAGAATCTGACAGAGGGAGGGCCTTGCTGTGATTGGCGTAGACCATTCATGATTCATGCACGGGGCTTGGGCTATCTGGAGCACACTCGACGCCTCTTTGGGGGGCCAGCTAGCCTTGCCATCTATTTTCTCAAATTCACAACAGCCCACTGAGGGGGGCTAATTATGAGTCCCGTTTTACGGATGGTGAAACTGAGACTCCGAGATATGTAGGAACTTGCCCATGATCACATAGCTAGTAACTAGCATGGATTTGATCCCTAACCTGTCTCCATAGAGTGTGCTCTTAACTACCACAGACCTTCAAGTATCTGCTGCTTAGGTGTTTACCACCCCAGACCCAGAGCCTCCTGAAGGAAGAGAGCACATCTTTGTCAACTTCACAGTTCAGCAGTATCTTGCAATTGACCGAAGCCCTGCTGCGTTGAGCTCCCCACAGAACATTCGGTTTTAATACTTGCTGCTTTGCAATATGTTTTAAAACCAAGAGTTTAAATTTGCCAACACTACCTTTAAAAAAACATACTTCTTTTCTTTTGCATTACTTTCCACTTGCCCATGCTGGGTTCCTGAAGTCCTGGGCAGAATTCCAATGTAAATATCGCCCATGATGGAAATTTGGGGGAAGGAGAGGAGGGTGAAAGACCAATTGAGGCCTCAAAGAGTGTCAGTTCCTCATTAACTGTGGAGCCATGGAAAATTCTTTGTTCCCGCCTGCTGGCGTCTTGCCTCCAGGATCTGGGTGGGTATTGCCCTTGGCCAGCTTCCTGGTCAGGTCACAGACAGTCTGCTCAGAGCAGGGAGTGTCCTGGGGAACAGAAGCCAGACCCAGGCCGGGTCCTGGGGAGTGGACGTAAGGAAAACATGGGCACTGAGCATCAGCTGCCCAGTGGGCCCATGCTGGTCATGCTACGACATTGTCTCATGTGGCTTTCATAAGGACCCTGTGGGATTGGGGCAACTATGTTTCCCACTTTACAGTGAGACAACGGAGGCTCAGAGAGGTGGAGGCACTTGTCCAAGGTCACACAGCGGAAGTGAGACTAAAGCCAATGGACTGCTCAGGTGAAGTCCTTTGCTCAACCAAAGGTGACCGATAGGTACCTTGGGGGCCTTGAAGAGGGTGCTGATGGCATGTTGGGGGCCCAGGAGGCTCCTGACCCATTCCCAGCACTTTCACCAGACCGTGTAACCCAGCGATCATGAGCAGGGATTTTGAGGCAGAGCCTGCACTGCCCAGGGACTGGGGGCAAGCGACCAGCACTCTTCCTGTCCCCAGCACAGTAGTGAAGAGCCTGGGCTCCAGGGCTACACAGCCTGCGCTGAAATCCCTGCCCTACCTTGTACCAATTGTGTGGCCCTTGCCTCACTGGGCTAAACAGAACCCGCTCTAAAGGCTGCTTCTTTCTTTATTTATTTTTTGAGTTGGAGTCTCACTGTCACCCAGATTGGCGTGCAGTGGCCGCTCCCGGCCACCGCAGCCTCGCCTGCTGGGTGCCGGCGATCCTTCCGCCTCAGCCTTCCAAGTAGCTGGAACCACAGGTGCGCGCTACCACACCTGGCTAATTTTTGATTTATTGTAGAGATAAGGTCTTGCCAAGTTGCCCAGGCGGGTCTCGAACCCGCGGGCTCAGGCATGAAGTAATGCACTTAGCCCCGTGCCTGCACCCACAAGGATGCAGTCCTTGTGAGCCTGTGCTGTGTGGGATTGAAAGCAGACCCCCTCCTGGCCCCATCCCACTCCACCCCAGCAGCTGCCTTTGTAAATGATTGATGCAGGAGGGCCTGGGCTGATTTGGGTATGCAAATGAGGGGGTGTGGCTCCAGGGAATTAGAGGCAAATGGAACCCAACTTGCAAATATGGGCGTTTTCATGGAGTATGGTTGTTGAAAGCTTGGGGTTTGGGAGGGACAGAGTCCAGCTGAGGCTCCCTCTTACCCCTATCCCCATCCTCGAGCTGTACAGAGGGCAGCTTGAGGATGGTGACACCCAGCACACCTGGCCACTCTGGTAGTGACCACACTCACTGGTCACAGAGATTCCCTGGGATGATTGGGCCTGGGCTTGGTTTGCGGTAAGCCATGGCTTTGAGGAAGGAGCCCAGAGAGGTAGAAGACATGCCAAGGTCACCCACAGGGCCAGCTGTGGGTCAGAAAGCCCCGCCTGTGCGTCTGCTCCAGAGGCTGGCTGCAGCCCAGGCGTCAGGTGTCTTGGACACGGTGCCCAGCTCTGCCACGCTGGGGATTTGGGTGCCTTTGCCAACTTCCCTCCACCTCTCTGGCTCCCGGGCCCCACCTGGGGACCTGGAAAGAACCCAGAGCACTTGGGACTGACCTGGCAGAGGCAGGGCCCAGGCTCTGGGCCACAATGACAGGATATCCCCAGGGAGCTGGGCCGGCTGCCCAAGCAGGGAACACCGGGGCGGAGACCTGGCACTGCCTGACAACGAGAAGGCCCAGAAGGGTATGGAGGAGGGGAAGTCAGGATGGCTGGGCCCTGCGGGTAGAGAACCGGGCAGTTCTGGAAACCTTGACTACAGGCAGTGGAGGCGGGGAAGATTGGATGCCTATAAACAGAGACCTGAGTTCTTCCACTGTTGCAGCCTGAGGGCCAAGGGCAGGGCCCGGGGCTCCCACCACTCTGTCTTGATGGGCAGTGTGAGCAAGTTCCTGCCAGGGACCCTGTGAGATCCAGACACCGTCTGTTCCACCCCCACTGCATAGCAACACTGGGTTCAGAGGGAAGGGGGCTTTCCCAGACTCCTACAGCCAGGGTGGTATCCAGGAGTGCCCAGCCACCTTAACCCAGCCCCAGGCCTGGGAGCATCCTTTGGGTGCTGAACCAGCAGTCCCTACCCTTCTACACTCAGGGTGGGGGGCGGGGCTGGCCCTCCAGGTTCAAGACCTGATCACTTGCCCTCAGGTGCCCTCAGGCCAACAGCCTCTTCCCCATACCAGGGAGCAAGTCCCAGATCTCAAGATTCCTTTTCAAGTTGTGCCTTAAAGCTTAACAAACTTGGTCTAGTGTAGCAATTTATAAGGCAAATAGGGATCATATATTTTATCTACTTATAACCCACTGCTGGCTACAGCCCTGCAGGAAGACTGGTCAGACTTACCCTGGAACAGCTAGAGCCCCCTCAATGCCGGGCCAGGCCTCTGGCCTCACTGCTGGGGTGCTGACAGATGCAGCCCAAGACTGGCCAAGAGACTACGTGTTTGTGCCCGACACAGTGGCAGAGAAAGTAGCATGGAGCTAGGAGGGGACCTAACCCACAGTGTGGTGTGGGCAAATTCCAGCGCCTCTCTGAGACGTCATCCCCTGCACCTATGGTGGGAGTGCTGTCTGATGTCTCTCATGGGGAGAGACTGTTTGAGTCAAAATGCAAACAGCCTCCCCTTCCTCTTCACAGGGGTCACCAGGGCCCGGTAAGCAGGTGCTCTAAGAACCTGCTGCTGACATCCAGTCATCTGTCTTGTCTGATGTCATCAGAGTCTGCGGTCTTAAGCTGCCACCCTCTCCTGATTTGACAGCCCCCCTCAGGGGAAGGGCAGGGGAAGGCCTTTGCCCCCAGATTTTCAGAGTGAGAGACACCCCCGCCATCTGTTAACTGCTCCCACCCCAATGAGGGGAGTGGCACAAGCTTGTGGATGTGGACATGTTCATTCATTCTTTCACTTCCTAGTATTTGTGTGTCATTTCTTTTTCTTGTCTTATTGCATTGGCAATAAGATATCTCTGAGAGTGTAGTAAGTGCCAGAGTAGGAGGCGTAGTGATGAGTGCTAGAGACAGCTTCTACCGCAGAACATTCCCAACTTAAGGGCAACTTTATAATGACCTTCATGCACCGGGCTGTCCTGTGGAGGCCTCATGATGATTTGGATGCAGTGTCTGTCCTAGAGGGACACACCTGAGTGCTACAGATGAGAATTCAGACAAATATGAAGGCACACACAAATGGTGGGCTGCTCAGGGGGTACAGGTCACTGGCTCCTGAGAAATCGAGGGGGACTTCTTAGAGAAGGCAGCATTTGAGCCTGGCTTTAAAAAATGAAGAGGGTTTAGGAACAGAGATGAGAATAAGTTTCCCAGGACAGATGACAGCATGAGGGAAGAAATCTTGGAGGAGGCATAGAGAAAATAGGTTAATGTGACTAGAGCCTAAGGTGCTATGGGGTAGGTATAGGGGCATGAGAAAACTCTGGCAAGATGGCTTATGGGCAAGTTGAGGAATTGATCTTAGTTATGAAGACCCTAGGGAGTCATAGAAGGTACTTGAGCAAGAGAATAGCAGCATGGCTGCTTTAGGAAGAGGACTCTGGTAGCAGCAGAAAAGGGAGGCAGGTCTGGAAGGAGCAGGTCCACCTCACATGGTACGCTCTCCCTTCCTAAGGTCCTGGGGTGTCTCTGTGTACCACTGGGAGAGAGAGGACAACTTCCTCTCCCCAGTCTGGCTGGGGAGATAAGGAGGTGAGGACAGGAAGTTGCCTCAAGTTGCTGAGGAGTGAGCAGCCTGGCCCAAGGTCCCCAGCCCCATCCTGCGCAGGGAGTTTCTGCAGAGGTGGATATGAGAGGGAAGGAGGCAAGTCCCCTTGGGCCAGAAGGCAAGGGTTCAGGTGTCCTGCACTGGCCAGGAACGCTGAGTGTCAGCTGTGTCCTGCAGAGCAGGACAAATCCCCCCTTCCCCAGACCCCAGAAGGCCAGTGTGTGCTCGTTCCCTGGAAGAGGCTCTGGAGTTTTCCTACTTAAGCGAACACCCTCTCTGACAACTACTGGGAGCTGTGTAGAGTCAGAAAATATGGCTGCCCTCAAGGGTGTCTACCAGACAGGGGACAGAGCAGACAGTGGGCACCCGGTCGTAGTTGGGGGTCACATGGAGCTGTGGGAGCCCCATTGGCTCCAGGGATGAAGGGGAGTCTAGGCCTTTAAGGATGGGTAGGAATCAGCTAGTTGAGAGATGGAGAGGTGATCCAGACAGAGGGAACAGAATGAGCAAAGACCAAGAGGCAAGATACTTCCTGCTGTGTGTAGGGAACTAGATGTGGCCCAGCGTGGCCCCTGTAGGAGGCAGGAAGTGGGGAGGGACAGGGTAGGGCCCTGGAGGGGACCCCATGGAAGGCTGGATGGTGGGCTGAGGGGCAAAGCTGATGAGGGCAGGCACCTCCCGACATCGCAACCAGGTCCACTTGGCAAAGACTGTTCCCTCAGCCCAGAGCACTGTTCCCTCCCCTGTTCCTTCAGAGTTCAGCAGAAGTGTCACTTCCTGAAGAGACTTCCCCGCAAGCTGCCATGATCTCAAGGCTCCACTGACTACACTGTGATCTGTTTCTGTGTATGGTTATTTGGGACGAGTGGCTTGATTCCTTCTGGGGTATAAGCGTGGGAAAAACAGGGGGACCATCTCTCTAGGGCCTGCCATTGTGCCTGGGGCATGCTGGGTCCTTGGTCAACATTTTTGAATGAATGAATAAGGCTGGGATCATAACAGGGACCAACACAAGCCTCTTTTCCCCTTCCCCCATCCCTTGCCTCTGGTTCCCCCAAACTCCAGCCTAGCATCTGTCTCCTGAACTATGGCTCAAACTCCTGCTTCCGCTGTTCTGGAACAAGACCCTTCCCCAAGCAAGGTAGAACCCCCCCGAGGGCAGATCGCCTTGGCGTCACTTCTTGGCTTTCCAGAAGACTGCCCTGATGAAAACCATTGACATTCAAAGAACAGGATGCCGGGCCAGGTGTGGTGGTTCGCACCTGTAATCCCAGCACTTTGGGAGGCTGAGGCACCAGGCTTGCTCAAGGCCAGGAGTTCAAGACCAGTCTGGGCGACATAGCAAGAGCTTATCTCTATAAAAAAAAAAGTAGCCTGGAGGGGTGGCACATGGCACACCTGTAGTCCTAGCTACATGGGAGGCTGAGTCAGGAGAAGCACTTGAGCCCAGGAGCACAAGGCTGTAGTGGGCTATGATTGTGCCTTTGCATTCCAGCTTGTGAAACAGAGTAAGACCCTGTCTCTAAAAATCAAAGAAAAAAAAGGAACAACAGCAACAACAACAACAAAAGAACAGGACATCTGGGCTGGGAGTTCCAGTCAAGGCTCTATCTCAGCCTCCCTGGATCCATGTCCTTGTTTGAATCCAGTCCTCTCCCTGGGCCTCAGTTTCCCCTTATGTACAATGGGGAGTTAGGCCTTGATTTCTGGATCATTCAGAGTCAGTCAAGTATGCAGGGAAGAAAGTGAAAACACAGGATTCGGGCAGCCAATGAAGTTGAGGCAGCCAATGAGGTTTCCAAATTTTAGGGAGAGAAGCTAGAAGAGCAATCTAGACAGGTGGCTCACACCTATAACCCCGACATTTTGGGAGGTTGAGGTGGGAGGATTGCTTGAGTTTGAGACCAGCCTAGGCAACAGAGTGAGACTTTGTCTCTACCAAAAAATAAAAAACAGCCGGGCTCGGTGGCTCAGCCTGTAATCCCGTGCCTTTGGGAGGCTAAGGTGAGCAAATTGCCTGAGCCCGTGGGTTCGAGACCCGCCTGGGCAGTAAGACCTCATCTCTACAATAAATCAAAAAATCAGCCGGGCGTGGTAGTGCATGCCTGTAATTCCAGCTACTCGGAAGACTGAGGCGGAAGGATCGCCGGAGCACAGCAGGTCGAAGCTGCGGTGGCCGGGAGCGGCCACTGCACTCCAGTCTGGACGACAGAGTGAGACTCCAACTCAAAATAAATAAATAAATAAATAAATAAAAAACATTAGTGGCATGCATGAACAAACAGGCGAAGCTAGACTGTGCAAGGCCAGTTTGGGGAATCTGGAGGGGACAGGTTTGCCTACATAGAAGTAGGGTCAGTTGTTAATGGGCTTTGACTGCTGGGTTGAAGAGTTTGGACTTTATTTTGCCAGGACTAGCAAGGAAAGAAATGAAGTAATGAAAGCGCCATGTCAGTGTGAAGCAATCTCCTATGCTAAAGGTAAGTCTGTAGGTAGGAAGGCCAGGAAGGAGGCTGTTGGAAAGGTCTAGAGAGATGACAGGCAAGGTAGCAAGGCCAGAGCAGGAGAGGAAGCATGTAGGAGAACAGGCTTCTCTGCCCAGTGAAAGTGCCACTGACTTTGTGCTTTGGGAGGAGCCCCGGACAGGCAGGCTGGGGGAGCTTAGGCACCTGTGCTCTGGAGCTCTGGAATCGGCCAGGTTTTGAATCCCAGCTGAGCACCCCTGGGCAGCTTCTTGAGGCTCTCTGAACCTCTCAGAGTCTTATCAGTAAAATGGGAAGATGGCTGGCTACATGATTTGCAAGGCAAAGCGCAAAATGAAAAGAAGGGCTCCCAGTTGAACTGGAAAAAGTATCATAAAAGGCACTAAAATATAAAGCTTTTCCTTTCTTGTGCAATCTCTCTTAAAGCGTCATGGTGCTTTTAAGAAACTTCGCTATTTAGGCTGGGCATGGTGGCTCAAGCCTGCAATCCCAGCACTTCCCAGCACTTTGGGAACCTGAGGTGAGAGGATTGCCTGAGCTCAGGGGTTTGAGACCCACCTGGGCATCTTGGTGAGACCTCGTCCCTACAATAAATAAAAAAACAAGCCAGGCGTGGTAGCGCACGCCCGTAGTTCCAGCTACTCAGAAGGCTGAGGCGGAAGGATCGCCGGAGCCCAGCAGGTCGAGGCTGCGGTGGCTGTGAGCGTGCCATCGCACTCCAGCCTGGGCGATAGAGTGAGACTCCCACTCAAACAAAACAAAACAAAGAAAAATTAAAATATGAAATTATTAATGTGAATTTTACCATCCATCTTTGTTTTGTACAGTTCAGTTTTAAATGCAAAATGAAGAGCCTTTAGCTCTTATGTGTAATCACTAACATCACCAGCCTGTACCCTGTATCCTGCAAGGGCTATCTATTTTGTTTTGCCAGGAACAATGGAAATGCTGCCCAACACAGACTCCACTGTTTCTGTTGACTTCTCCACACACACACACACACACACACACACACACACACACACCCGACCAGCACTCTGTCTGGGCTCACTGACCAAGGAAGGACTGAAAAGAAAGGAGATGGCGATTGGCCACCTTTCCCTTTCCTTCTGCATTAAGAATTTCAAGATGGGCTGGGTGCAGTATCTCACACCTATAGTCCCAGCACTTTGGGAAGCTGAGGGGGGAGGATTGTTTGAGCCCAGGAGTTTGAGACCAGCCTAGGCAAAATAGTGACACCTTGTCTCTACAAAAAGTAAACAAAACAAAACAAAACAAAAGCCAGGTGTGATGGTACTCATCTGTAATCCCAGCTACCTGGGAGGTTGAGGTAGAAAGAGCTTAGGAGGTCGAGGCTGTAGTGAGTATTGATCCTGCCTCTGCACTCCAGCTTGGGCAACAGAGTAAGACTCAGTCTCAAATTAATTAATTATTTAGTTAAAAATTTCAAGATGGTGACAGTGAAGGGCTGGGCATAGTGGTGTGCACCTGTAGTTCCAGCTACTTAGGAGGTTTTGGTGGGAGGATTACTTGAACCCGGGAGTTTGAATCCAGCCTGGGCAATACAGAGACCCCATTTCCAAAGACAACAGAGGAAAAAACCACAAAAAAACAAAAATCAAGTGGAGGGTCCTTCTGACCACTGGTGATAACAGGACCCTGTATGACTTGCACGTGTTTCTTGCCCATGAAACTGGCCCTGAATGAGCATAATAGAACTTATCCCAGGGTTGTTGTGAGGATTCAGTGGGGGTAATTCCTGAAACGGACTTAGCACGGGGTAAGTATTCAGTCAGTAGCTCTAGTCCCAGATAGTTCCCCTCATGGCTTGGAGGCTCCTCCCTGAAGAAGGCCATCGGTCTGGGCCCCTGGAGAGAGGCAGGCCTGAAGGAAACTGGTACCAGGGCATGGACCCAATCCAATCCCCTCATTTTCTTCAGGATGACGGCGAAGTCCTCAGCTCTCCCCTTCCATCCCTTCCCCACGGCAGCTTCCGTGGGGGACTTTTCTCGAAGGCAAATCCGACTCCATCTTTCCATTGTTTAAAAAACCTTCAGTACAAAATCCAGGACATGGCATGGGCCATCAAGGTTCTCAGTGTCCTAGCCTCGGCTCTCGGATCCACCTTCCTGCTCCTTGTGCTCCTGCTCCCTGTGATCCAGCCATGCCGAGGAACTGAATCACTACCCCTGGCACGTAGCTGAGATTTCCCACCTTCAGCTCAGGCTGTTTGTGTGTGTGTGTGTGTGTGTGTGTTTGTTTTCTGCCTGCAACACACTTTCCTCTATGTGCCCAGATTCTTCCAGGGAAGACCTACTTTTCCTCCGTGCATTCCACCCAGCCCCCTTCCAAAGGGATACACCCCCTGCCAGAGGGGTGGTAACCTCTGCTGCCATCTGTCCAGTGGAGGAGGCAGAATGGGCTGGGACTGGGTGCTGGCGTGGAGCTCTCTCAGTCCCTGGCAGCTGGGAGGCGAGGAGAGACCTGCCCTTTGGACAGCCTGCCTGTGACCATGTCGCCCTGGCCACCAGCTGTTTGTCCTGGTGTAGAAAGAGAGCATAATGGGGGTCGAGGGGAGCACTAGAAAACGGGCAGATAGTTGGAGTGTGAAATGACTGTGTGTGATTCTGTGGGAGCTTGGAGGGGTGCCCAGAAGTCATGACGGGGGCAGCCAAACAGATGGGCATGCTGACAGGTGTGTGAGCCCGTCAGGTGGGGGCCACAGCTCCTGGCAGCGGTTGGTCCTGCCACTGGTGGTTTGGAGGTAGGGCGGAGTGGGCTAGACAAAGGGAACACAGGCCAGGCTGACAGAGCAAACAGTCGGGTCTTGTGGCCCTGCCTTCTAGCAAACACCAACTCACAGCCGAGGGTGCGGTGGAGCGGGAGAGGCTTGGGTGAAGGTTCCTAGGGCTGGTGGAGGGACCGTCAGACCCCAGGATGTGTGGAGGGGGAGGGGCCCAGGGATTTCCCAACTGGCTGAATGCCTAGGGCTCCATGTCTCTGGGGCCAGGTCTCAAGTGGGAAGCGGTAGGGCTCTGTCCCCAGTCACGTCCTGGCTGACGTTTTTCCTGGCATCTTGGGGACGCAGTTGGGATGGTCTTTGTGGGCTGTAGTGATGGGGGAGAAAAGGCCAGGGTGGAAATACCTGGGGATATGGAACCTGGAAGGAGCCATAGCCAGAAAAATCAGCATTTCTCTACTTCCACAGCAGCAGGCTGAGGTCTAGGGATTGAGGTCTGGGGACTGAGTTCGACTGACCCATTCAAAGCAGCAAAGGACCATTCAGGGTCCAGCCAGTCCTCACTGAGTGTCTATGTTCAGAATGGCATGGGCAGGGCGTGATAGAAGGAGGAGCCCAGTCCTGTCCTAGGAGGAAGAGATGGGAAGCTGGGGTACACACGGCCTGGGTGGGGGTCAGCAGCCTGGGGCAAGGCAGGCAGGAAGTTGAGCGCTGCAGGAGGGATGTGTGTGTTGTGGGTGCGAGGGTACAGTCGCAGTTATCTGGGAGGTCTTCTTGGATGCGGAGGCACTGCGGGGTTTGGGGTTTGAACAGTCACCTGTGTGGGCTCAATCCTGGAATCTACGATTCTGTGTGCCTTGGTGGATCTCAGAGGCTGATGCTCTATCTAGACAGTAGAGGCCGGCTCGGGTGAGGGGCAGATGGGGAGGGAGAGAGAATGGCTGGGTCACCCGAGCAGGAGGGGCTGATGGTCAGACTGATCTCTCTGGAGTGCAAGGAGCACTGGAGTGGAGGCTCTCCCGTCCCTCCCTACCCTGGGCCACCATCAAGCCCCTGGGTGCTCTGGCCAGAGTCATCCCTGCCCACGGCCTCCCCAGGCAGCCTGACCTACCCCATAGTTACATTTCCTGCTGGATCGAGGTGTGAGTCGGGGGTAACAGGCTTGTTTTTTATGTTTTGACTTTTTAACATCCTGGTCCGTTGCTAAAGGCTCTGGTTGTGTGAGGATTAACTGCTCCTCACTAGACATTTGGGAAAGAATAAAGGACGTACAAGCCGAATCAGAAAAACGGCAAGTGGTGTCCTCTGCAGGAAACTCGCTTATTCATAGGCTTTTGGGTTCCCTCGAGACGCACTTCGCAGAATTGGAGCTGGAAGTAGGACGCACCTCTACGGACACCTCCGTTCTGCAAGCCGCCCCCCTCCTCTGACCCAGGAGAGCTGAAAGGAGCTCAGAGCCTCGCGCTCCGCACCCGCCCAGCCCTCGGCCCTGCTCTCGCCCCCACCAGCCCTACGGACCCGGACCGAAGGCTCTCTGGGCCACGGGCCCTGGGCTCCCTGGGCCGCACGAGTCCGGCCGACGG
>NW_007248809.1:295407-361622 GCF_000164805.1 Carlito syrichta
CCCTCCACCCCGCACGCTTTATTGCACCCCAGCCGCGTCGGCGCGGGACCCGCCGGCATCGTGCAAGTGCCCACGCTGAGACCCGCGGCCAGGGACCAACCAGAGACTCCGAGGCGCGGCCGCCCTGCTGGCCCGAGTGCCTCCCCCCCGGGGCTCCGTGAAACGCCCCAGAAGATGCAGCTTGTCAGCTAGCGGCCTCGGTGCCCCCACCCCCACCCCCACCCCAGGTCTTCCTCTTTCTGCAACCCCAAGCGGATGTGGCTGGCGGAGTCGGTGGGGCCTTTGAACTGCTGAGGCGGGAGACCCACCTTCCTGGGGCAGCAGTCAAGGCCTCTGGGAGTTGCCTGGGGAGGCCTTTCCCATCTCTGAGGAGGAGGGAGCCTTCAGCTCTTGCTGTCTGGGTGGAGGGGTATCATTTTTTCCTCGCCTCCGTCAAAGGAGTGTTGAGTCTCGTTTTTGCCAAAAGGCACAACGGATGCCACCGGGTACTGCCCAGATGTGGGTAGTGGCACATCTGAAGGCCCTGTGAGGGTGGAAGATACAGAGGTCCCCTCCCCATGTCCTTTCCAGGCAGGACCTGCTGCCTGGACCCCGCCGTCATCCCTGCAGCACCCAGAGGAGTATGAAAGTCCAGGGAGAAACATTCCTTCTGTTTTCAGAGTGCAGTCTGGGCCCAAGTCCTTTGGGCACTTAAGAACCTTGCCCTTTTGGGGGTTCCCAGTCAGAGGGAAAGGTATTCTGGCCTGCTCACTTCACTGCTCAGGGCTAGCTCGAAAATTAGGAAGAGCTGTCAGAAAAAGAGTTTTGGGTTTTGTATTGGTTTATGAAAACCACCTCTTATGTAAATATTATCTTTCTGGAGCAGAAATCCTTTTTCAAAAAAATTAGTTGCTATATTTAGTTGAGCTGTGGGAGGAACTGGGGAGATAAATATTATTTAATATCCCCCATTAGTGACTTGGCAGGGAGGGTGTCCTTTTGCAGCAGGGCAGCAGGGCCTGCCCTGACCCTGGAGTAGGGGTGAGGGCAGGGCCAGCAGGTCCGGGGTCTTACAGCCTCTTGTGTGCTGCTGTAGCCTCCAGCTTGGGAATCTGACTTCCAAGGGAAGCTAGAGCCCCAGCCCTTAGTTCTGTCCTCAGAATCACCAGATTATGACCCTGGCCAAAGTCTGTCCATTTTTGCATCATGTCTTCATTGGTCCAGCAGAGGAGAAACTGACTGGGAGGAGGGCAGGAACCCCTAGCATTCCGCCTATGTGTTTTGTCGGGTGAGAAGATCTTGGGCTGCCCTGGCCACTGAACATCTGTGTGGAGTGATGCATAAGGATGTTGGCTTGGTGTGATGTGTAGATCCACAGAGGGTCGATGTGTGTTGGGGGGGTATGGGAGGAAAAGCTGGGGAAGGTCATTGCTGGGCTCCCCAGTTACTGTGTGCTTTGATAGTATTCGTTAATAACAGCTAACGTTCATTGAGCACTTACTCTGTGCCAGGCATTGTGCTTAGCAGTTTTCATCCATTCTCTCATTTCTTCCCCTGGACTACTCTATGAGGTAAGGACTATTGTCATCTTCATTTTATAGAGTAACTGAGGTACCCAGAGTTTAACCAACTTGTTAAAGGTCATACAGTAAGTGATAGAGCTAGTACTAGGTGCTTTCCTCTCTCTGGGACTCAGTTTCCTCATCTGTACAAGAGGGTTACAAGTTCTCCAGGCTCCGGGATTGTGGTATTGATGCCTGTGCTAGGAGTTTTGAGTTAGCTGGGCAGCAACTATTCAAGCTTTGCCCCCAGCGCCCTCAGGGCCCCAGAGGGCTCCATTCCAGGGTCCTGGAAGTCGTCAGGTGTGCCGAGGAGAGCCAGCTGCTCCTTCCTGCCTCCTGTGTGCCAGGTCACCAGGACTTGAGGGGGAGGCTTGGCTGTCCTCTCCTCCAGTCTCCTCAGTACAGCCTCTGGGGTGGGGCTGATGAGGTGTTGAACCCTGGCCCTGCCCCTTCAGAGCTGTGCAATCCTGGACAAGCCTCTCCACCTCTCTGCCTTGGTTTCCTTGTCACAGGTGAGGCTACCCTAGAACCCATCTTGTAGGGTTGTTTGTGAGTCTTCAGTGAGGTCACATACACCAAGTCATTCCCTCCCTGTAGCAGAGAATGCTGGGGCGGGCTTCTGGCCAGAAACTGGGTGGTAGGGTGGGCGGGGCCTGTGGCTGGAAGGGATACCCCAGAGACTAGTGTTCCCCCCACCCCAGGAGTCCATGCACCTGCAAGGTCGTTAGCGCTGGAAACCACAAGGAAGTCATTTGCTTAAGGCCTCAAGTTTGCAAATTCTGCCAGGGGAGGGAGGAAGGGAGGGAGGGAGGGGCTGGGGAATCCCACCTCCTACCTTCCCTTCTTTCTCAGCCCCTAGGAACCTCAGAGCTGGGGGTGAGGAGCCTCTGCAGTGCAGTCAGTGAGTGTGCCAGCTGGGACCCCTTTCCTGAAACACCATCTGTCCCAACCCCCAGCAGGGCAGTTAGCTTGGAGGCTCCTGGCCCAGTCTCTTGTGAGCTCACATCTGCAGGGACTGGAGATACCCAGAGCTCAGCTTCCTTGAGGGGAGGCTTTGACATCTTTCAAATTTATTTTTTGAATAAGAATTTTCACAGTGCAAAGTTTGAAGGGCACAAATGGTACACAGTAAAGTCTTCCAACCCCTTTCCCCAACCACCCATTCCCAATGCCCCCAGTTTCTCGTGGCTTCTTCCCAAGAAACTCTGTACATAGACACTTCTGGATCTGCGGTCTGTGGTCAGTTTCCCACGGAAGAGAGAGGATGTCCCATACTGTTTGTCCTGCTTTCCCCTACAGTCAGTCCTGGGGCTGGTTCCATGAGGCACGTCCTCGGGCTTCCTAGTGGCTGCACTGTGTTTTCGTGTGTGGCTGGTCCCTGACTTCTGGTGGATGCTCTGGTTGCTAGCAGCCTCTGCCATGACATGCAACATCACAAGGAATATCCTTGCCCCCACCTTGTGTCACACACTTGTGATTATCACAAAATGATAAATTCCTACACAGGGGCCTACTGGCTGGAAGGGGGATTTATTTTCAGTATCCACAGCTGTCGCTCAATTGCTCTCTGAGACTGTGCCTACCAACCTACCCACATCCCATACCTCGTCTACCCAGGATGAAGTTGCACATTTTCATCTGTGCCAGTTGGAAAGCATCCTCTCATAGGCTGACTGTGTTTTGCTGTGTACATGTCAGGTCAGATGTCTTCATATGTTTAGGCGCAGTTGATCTCCTTGTGTCCATGAATGGGCAGCTCATCTCCTTTGCTGGACATGAGCCAAGACTGGGTTGGGCATGTCCTGCCACATGGGCTTGCACCTGAAAGTCCTGGAAAGCCTGGTGACATGGGAGTCAGGCGAGGTCCCAGGAGGTCTTTGGGAGCAGGCTCTGCTCAGAGGAGCTCATGGAGGGGCTGTGCCTGGCTGGAGCCTGCCTTCCTGGGCCACATGCTGCCCATCTGTGCAGCAGGTGCCATGGCCCCAGGGCTGCCAGGAGGGGTGGGTGGTCTGGATTTGGGCCCCTGCCAGTAGTATCTTGGCCGTAGCCTTATTTGCTGTTCTCAAATAAGTTCCAGGTCCTAGTTGGCCCCGAAACTCTGGAAACTCCTATACATGGTCCGTGGAAGCAAGTCCTTGAGAGCTGGGGCGACTTAAGAGGAGGGGCCATCCTAGTGGCCCCACTTGCTGGATGGGCTCAGGCAGACTTGCCCCTCCTTGGACTTGCTCCTCCTTGGTATAGCAGGGATGGGACCCTGAGGTTCCCTAGGGGCCTTGCAGAGTATAAAACTCCAGGGTCTGAGGAGGTGTGGTTCACCTGCTGCTATTTTGCTGTTGTTGTTGTTGTTGTTTGATTTTTGAGTCAGGTGTCTTACTCCGTTGCCCAGGCTGAGTGCAGTTGTACAATCCTGGCTCACCACAGCCTCGAACTCCTGGGCTCAAGCAATTCTCCTGCCTTGGTCTCCCAAAGTGCTGGGATTACAGGCATGAGTCACTGCATCCAGACCTGCTGCCATTTGGATACTCAAGATCTTTCAGGCCTCACCCTGGTTGTCACACTCACTGACCCTTGCTGAGCAGCTGTAGCCCCTCAGGAACAGCATCAGGCCTGCCCCTGCTGGGTCCCCTTACCCCCTTGCACCCTGAGGCAGGGCCAGGTCTGCCCCCCAGTGCAACCAGGCAAATGGCTGTTGAGCAAATCCTTCCCCTCCAGCTCCAGATAAGCTGAGTAGGCTGGTAGGCCCACTGCAGAGCGGGAGTCACTTCCCAAGGCCCGGTAGTGGTCCCCTGGGTGGCATGACCAGGCCATCCACTCTAGGTGGACCCTGGAGACACAGGCAGGGCCAGGTGAGCTGGGCGGGCTCTGCCCAGCCAGAGCCTCTCCCTGACTCTGCAAGTGACGATTTAATTGCTCTGTAAATTTACCTTTGAGGAAGACCTTGGTGAGTACTTGCCTCTCCCGGTTAGAACTGACATTTAGAAGCCGAAATACCAGTTTCCAATGTTGTAAGAAGGAAGGAGTAGAGGGGGGATTAGGGGAGCAGATGGTGCGTGGAGCCTGGGGGCAGCCCAGGGGTGTCCTTAGCCTTGAACCACCCCCTTCTTCCTGGCTCGGGGCTGTGGGCTCAGGGCCCTGGCCTGGACCATGGAGCGACTGAGTAAACAATTGGTGTGAGGGCTCAGTGTGGACCCAGGGATGACTCAGCTCCTCCCCACCCTGAGCTGCTCTAGTCCGGTGGGGGGGACTCTAATTCTGATGACTGATCAGAAAAGGGCAAGGTGATGAGGTGGGGAGGGGCTTTTCAGGGAGGCCTTCCTGGAAGGGTTTCGATGAGGAGATGGGAAGGTACTCTGAACAGAAGGAATGACACCAGCAACACATTGGAGGAGGAACTGGTTGGCAAAACAGGGAGTTTATCAAAACACCACATTGTACCCTATACATATGTGTAGTTATGATCTGACAATTAAAAATAAAACAACCAGGGGAGGTTGTGGCAGTCCTGAGGCTTAGCAAACAGAGAGACAGACACATCTAAAACATGGACGTGATTCCGGAAGGAAAGGCTCAGGACGATCCAAGAAGGCCCTGACGGCCGTGCTAAGGTTGGTCTTTATTCTCTAGGCCAAGGACAGCCATTGAAAGTCTATGAGCAGGACAGGCGCAGGGTTATTAGTCGTCATAGATCTTCACTGAGCACCTACTAAGCGCCAGGTACTGCTCCTTGTACTGGAGTCGCTGCACTTAAAGTCCCACTGCCACAGAGCTTATGGGCTCATAACTGTGACTGTGGCAGAGCTTGTTTACAGTGTGCTGTATGCTTGTCATTTAGTCTTCACAGCATTCTCATGAGGTTATTACTGTTACTACCTCCTTTTTTCAGAGGGGGAAACTGAGACACGGGGCATGAGGTAACATACCTGTGGCCACAGAACTACCAAGAGATACCACAGGACTTGAACTCAAGCCCTCTGGACCAGATTCCTTGCTCTAACCCGTGAAGCTTCTCTGATCACATCCCTTTTGTCCCCAGGACCTCAGGCTGACTCCCAGGCTCCTCCAGGGTGGCCCCATGTTGTGCCTCCATGGGCATGGGCCTGCTCAGTCTGGCAACGTGACCCAGAGAAGGTGTGGCTGGGAGAGGCCCAGACAAGAATAGTGGAGGGTCGTGTGCCATGGACCAGCCCAGCTGGGATCTGGGAGGGGGCAGCACCCCCTGTTACCCTTTTTGCTCTATGCCGCCCAGCAGATGGCACCAAGAAGTGGGCAGGACTGGGACATTCTCCCATTTCACAGATGGGGCATCTGGCACTGCCAGGGGTCCAGGGCCACCATTTCAAGGGGAACTGACTCAGCTCCCCAACCTGCACCCTGCGGAGAGCAAGAGGGAAGCAGAATCTTTCAGGGATTCTTGGGGTGGGGCCTCTCCCAGCCCTGGGCCCCCAGTGTGGCCCTGGGACTTATTAATGTGAGGGGAAAATTAGGTCCTTCAGGGTCTTGGTGGGATTGACATTTGAAGCAGACCACACCTGAGCAGGCACAGCTGCTTAGTAACCCCCAAAACACCACCTGTGAGGACAGCAGAGCCTTTTGCACAGGGAAGATTTTGGCTGGCAGCTCTGGGGCCACTACAGAGGGGCAGGTCGATTGATGGGATGAAGACATCCAGCTCCACAATCAGGACACGAGAGACCAAGTTTCAAGTGACTGATTGGGCAGTAAAAAGAGCAGAAGAGGGAAAGCAGGACAACCTCAGAGTTAGCGCAAGAAGCCCAAAGTGGAAGGTCAAGAGCCAGAGCTCAAGCCTGAGCTCAAGACCCTTCCCTGCCTCTTCCCAGCTGTGTGACCATGAACTAGTCACGACCTCCCTGTATTTGTCATCTACTCTGTACAATGGGCATAATGACGGCATCCTCCTCCTCTGGTTCTTTGAGAATCATGAGCAAATAAAGCAGGGAGCTAGCATGGTGCTGCACGCTGTCAACACTAGTTGCTGTTACATCCACTGAGCGCCTCCTGCATTTGGTTTCACCACGTCTTCCCATTTATTCTCTGGAGATAATTGTGAGTATGGCATCTGGTACATTGTTTGGTACACAGTAGGTGCTCCGTAATGTGGCTCTTAATGAGAATGAGAATGATCATTGTCTCAGCAGCCCTTCAAGGTGGGTGTGATACTCCATCTTTCAAATGAGGCTGCTTCGGGGAGCAGGAGGTACTGTGAGCAGGGGTGGGTAGGGCATCTACTGGGCCGTCATGACTGGCCGAGCCTCCCCAGGTGGGAGATGGAAAATGAGGGCCTTGTAGCAGAAGCCAGGTCTGGGCAGAGAGGGCTGTCAGTCAGGATCAGCTAGGTTATTGCAGTGACCACCGTAAAGTCTCAGCGGCTTATAACACTAGAGGATAATTTCTCTCTCCCGCTGTATGCCGATGGCAGTCCAGTCATATGGGGCTCTGTGTCTTCCTCACTCTTTTGACTTAGGTTGACAGAAGAGATACTGTCTTATATGTTGCTGGTTGCTGTAGTAGATTGTTAAAGAGCTCCAGCCATCAGCCTAGGGTGGCTATTTACATTTAAATGAATGAAGTTTAAGTAAAACTAAAAATTCAGGACCAGCACAGTGGTTCATGCCTATAATCCCAGCACTTAGGAAGGCTGAGGTGCAAGGATGCTTGAGGCCAGGAGTTGGAGACCAGCCTAGGCAGCATAGCAAGACCTTGTCTCTACAAAAATAGAAAAAATAAAATAAACTAGCCGGGCATGGTGGTGTGCACATGTAGCCCAGCTACTCAGAAGGCTAAGGCCAGAGGATCACCTGAGCCCAGGAGGTTGAGGCTGTGGTGAGCCGTTGATCATGCCACTGCACTCCAGCCTGAGCGACAGAGTTCAGACCCCGACTCAAAAAAAAAAAATTCAGTTCCTCAGTCATACTGGCCACATCCCAGGTGCTCACCCGCTGCATGTGGCTAGTGGCTGGTGTCCTAGAGAACGCAGATAGAAGACACTTCCGCCATCACAGAACATTCTACTGTGCAGTGACCTTCTAGAGAGTCTCGCACTAAAAGCCAATGCTCCAGCCTATCAGGAACACACAGGCTTCTTTTCAAAACTCACATAGGACCAGGAGGTACATTCCTGCTATGTGCCACAAAGTGGGGAGAACCAGAAATATTGAGGAACAGATGATGACCACCACAGAGGGACATGGGTCAGAGATCAGGAGGGGGGGGGATCCAGGTGGACAGGTAGAGAAAGGAGAACTTGGGAGACCAGCCGAGGCAGGCAGAGGCTCTTGGGGACCTTCTTGGGAAGCTTCCCAACCCCTGGTCTCACCCCTGCCCAGAAGAAATGCCTTAAGGAATGTGGTGGCTACCTTACCTGACAGAGGAGAAGGGGTTAGGGAGACAGCAGGAGGGATTCAGGTGAGACTTACACATGAACCCTTCCTTGGGTCAGGAACCCTGCAAAGGTGAGGGTGGTAGGAGTCTCCTGGGTAGAGCACCGCACAAGGCCGCTGATGTGTGCCGTGAGGTTGGCACTGTCCCGTTTTGAGGCTGGGGCATGACCAAGATGAACTCTAAAGGACCCTGCTCCATTGGAGAATTGGCCCAGAAACCAGGCCTGGCCCTCCCTCCGCCTTTCCTGTTCACCTCAGCTAAATAGATCAGAAGGAAAAAGTCTGTTTGATTTTAATCTCGACGCAGGACACTGGAGATTACATTTTCCACGGAAAATGTCAGCCGTTGCCTAAAATAGGACTTTGGAGAAAATGCTAGAAAGAGTATTTTTAGGTTATATGTTTCCCTCCTGGATTCCTGCATCTAATGGGCTGCTTGATACTTCCCATGGTTCAGCTGCCAGGTGCAGAACCCAAGCCTTCCAGACAGGTGGCCCAGGGAGAGGGCTCCCATGGGAAAAACAGGTGGACTGCTGCAAGGACCTGCTTCTGGTGTCCGGAGGAAGGAGGAGGAAGAGAGCCAGCCAGGGGCGGGCCTCTGAGTTGCAGGGTTAGCAAGCTTCCCCCAGGCGATGCGGCTGCTGCTGTGCTGGAGACTGTCCTTTGAGCGGCAAGGGGCAGAAGAGGCAGGGCTCAGTTAGACCGCAGCCTGGGAAGGGGGTCTATTCAAGCCCACCCTACAGGGCCTATCACAGCCTCCTCGCAGTCTCACACAGACACATTCGCTGATTCTCAGTCCCACGTCTGAGACAGGCAGCAACTCCCACCTTGCCTCCCCTTTAGGCTGTTGGGAGAATTCGAAGACTGCAGGGAGCCAGCTCTGCCAGGTGCAAAGGGTGCTTCGGGAAGTGTAGGAGATTAAAAATGGGTAGACACTGTTGGTGTTTGGATATAGCATCCTTCAAGATGTAGTGTGGGACTGGGACTGGGCAGGTGGGGTGGGGCTAGGAGGGAACTGTGCCATGGAGGGTTCCTCACTGCCTGGATTGCCAGCCTCTGGGGGTCTTGTCCTGGGGAAGTCCCCTGGTGTGGTGGCTCAGAACTGCAGACCTTGTCCAGGTGATCCCAGAGGAGCAGGGATGTCAGAGGCTGGATGAACAGAGGGAACCTGAGTCAATGTTCTCAGATTGAGGGAAGGGCTACTTGCTGTGGGGTGAGTGACATTAAACAGGACTGGCAGCCATCTGAGGAAGAGCAGCATAGGGGAGCCGGGAGAACTGCCGACTGTGATCTCTGGCGAGGATAGGAGGGTTTCTCTTTTCCAGGCCTCAGTTTCCCCTCTGTGAAATGGGGGAGGGGCTGTTCTTTTTTATTTTTAAGTTGAGGTCTCACTCTCGCCTAGGATGATCATGGCTCATTGCAGCCTTGACCTTGTGGGCTCGGGCGATCCTTCCATCTCAGCCCCCCTGAGTAGCTGGTCCACCACCAGTGCGCAGCTAACTTTTTTGATTTTTGGTGGGGATGAGGTCTTGCTGTGTTGCCGGGCTGGTCTCAAACTCCTGGGCTCAAGCAATCCTCCCACCTTGGCCTCCCAAAGTTCTGGGATTACAGACATGAGCCAACTCATCCAGCCTGGTTCTGTTCTTATCCCAAGATGAGCCGAGCCACCCTAGGCCTTCCTAAACCTGAGTGGTGCGGAGATGGAGGAGTGGAAGCACTTGGACTCAAACCATCCATTATGGGACCTTAGAAGGCCCTGGGGATACTTCCAGACCATGGTGGGGGCCTGGGTGGGCACAGTGGGGAGGGACTTCCTAGACTCCGCATAACCCATCATTTCTTTTCTCCTCATGGCTCCTGTGGCTGCCTGGATCCTGCAGAGCTCCCGACTGAGGAAGGTGAGACTTGCTCCAGGGGGGGCTGCCAGGCCACAGGACGACATTCTTGGGTCATCACCGTCAGGTTGTGACTTCCTCCTGCCCAGAGTGAGGCCTTGTTGAGCCCCCGGCATTGCCCACCTGAGCCTTTTGGAGCCTTGGGCTCTCTCTCTCTGAGCTGCAGGGAGAGAATGGGCCAGGAGGTATCTAGGCCTACCCAGCCCTGAATGGGGAGGGTCTGTGGGTCAGGGGCTCAGCCTCATGCAGTGCTCCTGTTCCCAGGGAAGTCCCTGTGGGAGCTGGTGCTGGAGCAGTTTGAGGACCTCCTGGTGCGCATCCTGCTGCTGGCTGCCCTGGTCTCCTTCGTAAGTTGGGCCCTGCCTGCCATCCCGTGATACTGGGTAGCTCTGGAGGGAGAGCTAGTCCTGGGCAGTGCTCAGAGGCCGAAGCTCAGGCCACAGGGCTGTCCTCTCAGTTGTGGACATCCCTGGATCTGCTTCCTAGCCTTCCCTAGTCCTGCCCACCTCCTACCTGCTCAGTCTTCAGCTCTTCTTGCCTGAACCCTCTCAGGCTCCACACTGGGCTCCCGGCTCCCACCTGACCCTCCATTCCATCTTATCCCATGGCTGTCAGAGTGAGCTTTCCAAATCACAATCCCGACTCCACCCTACCCTGTCTTAGCCTTGGGTTTCTCTACCTCAGCACTGTTGATAGTTTGGACCAGATGATTATCTTTTGGGGTGGGAAGGGGAAGCTGCCCTATCATTGTGGGATGTTTAGCAGCATCCCTGGACTCTCTACCTACCAGATGCCTTTGGCACCTCCCAGGTCTGACCATGAAAAATGTCTTCAGACTTTGCCAGATGTACCCAGGGGGCCACATTACCCCCGCTTGAATGCTGCTGCCATAGCCCCTTTTGTGGCTCCTAGTGCTCCTCAGATGGACTTTGGGGCATGAGCCTCATGCAGCCTTCCCTTGGCTGCTGCTTCCCTTTGCTCTTTCCTGCTTCCTGCTGCCCACACTCCTCCAAACTCCTCCTGGTTATGCGGGACCATGGGGCCAGGGAGGAGAGGTGGCAAGGGAGATGTGGTTGTCATCGATGGCTGAGCAGCAGAGACCCAAGGGTAATGTGGAACTGGAAACAACCACCCTGCGGGTGTACGTGATTATTATTCCAGCCCTACTCCCAGCAGGGCCTGGGGAGGAGACTTTATCTTGGTGGCCTGGAGGGCAGAGCAACAGGCCCTGGGTGGGCAGTCTTTTCCCTTCCAGTCAGCAGGGGCCCAGTGTTGTGTCCCACTGTCCTCTGTGAAAACCACGGACTTTTGCAAAACACTCTTCACACTGATGCCCCAATGACTGAGCTGAAAGGGTACTTGTACCTCTTCAATCACAGACACACTGAGACCCACAGAGGGGGAATGACAAGTATCCCCTTGGTCCAAGAGGTAGAAACGGGACTTGAACTGAATCTCCGGTCTCCCTGGCATAGGCTCTGTGGTTGGAGAGTTGCTCCTCTGACCAGAGGACCTCAGACGTGTGCACTGGAATCACCTAGCTTGTGGAAACACAGATTGCATGGCCTCACTCCAGAGTTTCCCGCTCAGGAGGTCTGCGGTGGGCTCTGAGAGCTGTATTTCTAACAAGTTCCTAGGAGCTGCTGCTGCTGGGCTCAGAACCCCACTTTGAGAAGCCCTGCTCTAGTCCCAGGGCAGGGGTCCCAGCTGGCAGGGGTACCACTGCCCCACACTCTGGAAGGATGGCCTGGGTGGGACGAAGGCTGTGGCATTGCTAAGGTGGGCGTAGGCATCCTACACCAAGGCCTCCTCAGAGAGTAGCTCTCGCCAAGCTCAGGGCAACCCAGGGTTATGAGGGAGTAGACGGGAGATCCGGGGTGCAAAGGAATGGGGGGCAGATCTTGGCCCACAGCATGGCACAGCTTACCAACTCTGATCCCGCAGGTTCTGGCCTGGTTCGAGGAGGGTGAGGAGACCACAACCGCCTTTGTGGAGCCCCTGGTCATCATGCTCATCCTTGTGGCCAACGCGATCGTGGGCGTGTGGCAGGTGGGGTGCAATGGGGGTGGGACTGGACCCAGGGTCTCCCTGCCACTAGGTGTGCCCCTCATCTGGTACTGGAGCCCTACAGTCCTGCTTCCAGCTTCACCCTAGGCCCCAAGGGTGTCACTGTGAGCAGGTGGCCTGCTGGGAGCAGCAGGAACAGACCGCTTGCCTGCCTTCCGTCCTGCAGGAACGCAACGCGGAGAGTGCCATCGAGGCCTTGAAGGAGTATGAACCCGAGATGGGCAAGGTGATCCGCTCGGACCGCAAGGGTGTGCAGAGGATCCGCGCCCGGGACATTGTCCCAGGGGATATTGTAGAAGTGGCAGGTATGCAGTGGCCTCCTTTGATTATGTGATGCTGGGGAGCCCCACCCCTCTCTGTGTCTCCATGTTTCTGGCTGGATATGCAGAGAGGTGGCTGTCGGATCCCTCCAAAGCTCTTTGACCACAACCCTGTTGGACAGATGAAACTGGACCAGAGGAACAGGGGTCCACCTGAGGGCTCACAGCTCAGGCACCTGCCTTCTGCCCACCCCCTGCCTTGGTTCCTGGGAGCCCTCCTGGTTTTTCCTAGGGTGTGGTGCCCAAAGCCACCCTCAGCCAAGCCCTTCTTCCTGCACAGTGGGGGACAAAGTGCCAGCCGACCTTCGCCTCATTGAGATCAAGTCCACCACACTAAGAGTGGACCAGTCTATCCTGACAGGTGAGGCCCAGAGTCTGGGGTCCAGCGGGGACGGGGCCAGGGAATGGGCATAGTCTTTGGGTGGGGCTTTTCATACCTGATTCCATGACCAGGTGAATCCGTGTCAGTGACCAAGCACACAGAGGCCATCCCAGATCCCAGAGCTGTGAACCAGGATAAGAAGAATATGCTGTTTTCTGTAAGTCCCTGGGATGTCTGGGGCCTTTGCCCAGATAGTGATGGTAAAAATAACGTTGAGATTAAACAGTTAAAGTCCTATTGGAAAGAACCTCATCAATTATTAGCAACACATGCATATTTAAAGCAATAATAATAGCTTGTGCTTCCTGAGGGCTGTGTGCCCAGCACTGTCCTGAGCTCTTTATACATATGAATTTATTTAATTCTCACAACAAACCTTTGAATCAAGTACTCTTGTTATCTGTATTTTCCAGCAAGGAAACAAGTACAGAGAGGTTAAGTAAGTTGCCCAAGGTCACACAGCCAGTGAGTAGCAGAGCTGAGACATGAACTCAGACATCCTTTCTTCAGAGCTTTTCTTCTTACCTGTTGAGATACCCTGCCTTAACCTGGAGAGGAGCAGAGCTTGCCTATAATCACACAACAGAAAACCCTCTAGAGCAGGAGTCCCCAACACCTGGGCTTTGGACAGGCTTTGGTCTGTGGCCTGTTAGGAACCTGGCCACACAGTGAGCAAGTGATCAAAGTTTCCTCTGTATTTACAATTGCTCCCCATCACTCACATTACTGCCTGAGTTCCAGCAGTGGCGGCATTAGATTCTCATAGGAGCATGAACCCTATTGTGAACTGCACATGTGAGGGATCTAGGCTGCCTGCTCCTTATGAGAATCTAATGCCTGATGATCTGAGGTGGGGCTGAGGCGGTGATGCCAATGTTGAGGAATGGCTGCAAATACAGGTTAACATTAGCAGTGAGGTTTGATTGCACAGAGATCTTGATACACCAATTGCTCGCAGACTCGTATCAAAACCCTATCAGTGAGTGGCAAGTGAGTTGACGTACTTCAGTTGTATAGCTGCATCTGGTGGCAGGCTTTAAGTCAGAATCTGGCACTTATTTTAGTCTGCACATGGCCTGCCCATTATTTTATCACTTCCATCTGCACCTCTTTTTTTTTTTATGGTGAGTTGTGTAATTATTTCTTTTTATTTATTTATTTATTTATTTATTTATTTATTTATTTATTTATTTATTTTGAGTTGGAGTCTCACTCTTGTTTTTGATTTATTGTAGAGATGAGGTCTCCTCAAGTTGCCCAGGCTGGTCCTGAACCCTTGAACTCAGGCAGTCCTCTCACCTCGGCCTCCCAAAGTGCTGAGATTACAGACTTGAGCCACCATGCCTGGCTCATTATATTTTTCAATGTAATAATAATAGAAATAAAGTGCACAATAAATATTATGTGCTTGAATCATCCCCAAACCACTGCCCTCTTCCCAGTCTGTGGAAAAGTTGTCTTCCATGAAACCGGTCCCCAATGCCAAAAAGATTACAGACTGCTGCTCTAGAGGGAAGAGGGTTGTAAAACTGGTGGACAATGACGGGAACAGTCGTTTCCCTCAGAAGGGAAAACTGACCCACAAGACATGACACCAGGTCCTCCTGGCTCTTCTCATGGAGAACAACGGGTTCAGCTTTGGTGGGAAGGACCTGCCCCTCTGAACTCAGAGAGTTAGCAAGTGTTACTTGAAGCTGTCCAGCAACAGCCTGAAGCCAGCATGGAGTGTTTGGGACCACAGGGGAGGGTCAGGCCAGTTGGACAGTGGTCTGGGGCACCAAATTATAAGGCGCAAAACAACCTCCTTGGAAGTGAAGAGAAATGGAGAAGGTGATATTCACCTGGAGCCCTCCTTGAGGAGAGCAGCCTGCCTAGTTGTGTAGAAGCCTGGGACAGGTGGCGGAGGCTGGGGAGGGAGTCTCTGGGAGGCATGCTCTAGTGTCACAGCTGTCACTAAGACACTTCCTGAGGAGGGTGGTCTGGCTAACTCCTGCACTTAGGGGCCAGAGCTGCATTGCTCAGGACAGAAAAGAGGCCAGGGCTGACACCAGCAGCTGTCTTCTCACCAGCATCAACAATGCATCCATTTGAAGGGGCACCGGGTTATTAGCCTCCTGAGCAACTCTGTCTTGGGCCTCTGTTGGACCATTTTATAAAGAGGCTGTCCCTATGCCAGGACTTGAGAGTTTTGCTGGGACTTTGGAAATGGATGAGCTGAGGCTCAGGTTTTCTGGATATTTCAGTAAATATTTTATTTTATTTTTTTGAGTTGGAGTCTCACTCTGCTGCCCAGGCTGGAATGCAGAGGCACACTCATGGCCACTGCAGCCTTGGCCTGCTGGGCTTAGGCAATCCTTCCACCCCAGCCTTCCAAGTAGCTGGAACTACAGGTATGTGTCACCACACCCAGCCAATTTTTTAAAAATTTATTATAGAGATGAGATCTCACCAAGTTACCCAGACTGGTCTCGAACCCCTGGACTCAGACAATCCTCTCATCTCTGTCCCTCAAAGTGCTGAGATTATAGGTGTGAGCCACCACACCTGGCCTCTTCAGTAAATATTAAGGACTGTTTACCTGAGATCATAGTCAGTTCCACTGCTGTGTGGCTATAGTGGTTGTTTACGAATCACATTTTTTTTTTTTTGAGTTGGAGTCTCACTCTGTCTTCCAGACTGGAGTGCAGTGGCATGCTCCCGGTCACCGCAGCCTCGACCTGCTGGGCTCCGGCGATCCTTCCACCTCAGCTTTCCAAGTAACCGGAACTACAGGCACGTGCTACCACGCACGGCTAATTTTTTTGATTTTTTATTGTAGAGATGAAGTCTCGTCAAGTTGCCCGAGTGGGTCTCGAACCCGGTGCTCAGGCAATCCACTCGCCTCGGCCTCCCAAAGTGCTGGGATTACAGGCTGAACCACCGAGCCTGGCCAGTGAATCACATTTTGATGGTTTGATGGGTTGATGCCTGCAGTGTACTGGTTGATCATATTGTCAGTACTGACCCCTGTACCGGGCCCTGTGCTGGGCACTGGGGAAATCCCTGCCTTTCTAGAGCTTGCACCATCATGGGAAGGCGGCAGCGACCCAGTAAGTACATAGCTACATAAGTCTGAAAGCACCAGAGACATGGAGAAAAAGAAAGCCAGGGAGAAGAAAATGAGCCCTACTCCAGCTGGGAGGAGTGAGGGTCCTGGGCCCTGGCCAGGTGCTGAGCAGCTCTTCCCTTGTCCTCCGCTTGGCCAGGGCACCAATATTGCATCTGGCAAGGCAGTGGGTGTTGCAGTGGCCACGGGCCTGCACACGGAGCTGGGCAAGATCCGGAACCAGATGGCGGCGGTGGAGCCTGAGCGGACGCCGCTGCAGCGCAAGCTGGACGAGTTTGGGCGGCAGCTGTCTCATGCCATCTCAGTGATCTGCGTGGCCGTGTGGGTCATTAACATTGGCCACTTTGCCGACCCGGCCCACGGCGGCTCCTGGCTGCGGGGTGCTGTCTACTACTTCAAGATTGCTGTGGCCCTGGCTGTGGCTGCCATCCCCGAGGGTCTCCCAGCTGTCATCACTACATGCCTAGCGCTGGGTACACGGCGCATGGCACGTAAGAATGCCATCGTGAGGAGTCTGCCTTCCGTGGAGACCCTGGGCTGCACCTCAGTTATCTGCTCTGACAAGACGGGCACGCTCACCACCAATCAGATGTCTGTCTGCCGGGTAAGTGGCTACAGCCAGTTTGGTGTTGCTATGTGATGCTGGGCAGGCCAGATTCCCTTTCTGGGTCACTCCCCAACCTTCTTTTGGCAAGGGATAGAGGAGAGAGCCTGTGTGCTGTCCCATGAGGGGAGTGGGTCCAGGTTTTCAGGGGGCAGAACAGACAATGGGCAGGCTGCTACAGCAGACAGTACATGTCACTGGGGCCTGTATGTTAGTGTGGGACCCTGGCCAGGTTGCTGACAGTCTGTGAACCTGAATCTCTTCAACTGAAGCCTGGGTGTGTGATCCCTGCCAGGTAATCATAAAGGACATGGGAGAAGCTCAGGTGCAGTTTGGCGTTGGAGCCAAGCTGGGCCTGAACCCAGGTTCTATCTGGCTCCATCATGACTGTGTAGTCGACGCCTGACACCAGATACACTGGCTCTGGTGACTTGGGAAGGGCCAGGGCAGGAATTATTCATCCCCTGGCACTCGATCCCACATCCTGAGCCCTCTGCCCACATGCTCCTGAGATTCTGGCTGAGACTCCAGCAGGCCCTTGGGGCAGAGAGCTTTTCCTGGCCCAGCAGGGAGCAGGTGGGAAGATGGTGAAGGCTTTGGGTTTTCCACCCTTCCCTGTTACCCATCACTCTTCTCCCCTGCTGCCCCCACAATCTGCCCCCTAGAACCCCAGGCTCTTGTATTCCAAGACCCTAAGACCCTATAAAAGCCCATCAGAGGCTGCTGTAGGGGAGAGCGCCAGCAAGCTTTATTGCTCTGCAGCCCCTGGCCTGCTGACATCCCTGGTGGGATTTTATTTGAATAGAGTGTTCCTTGAGTAAAATAAAGATTTGAAAGGTACAGTGTAGGGAAGTTGTAGAGGCCCTGTGTGCTAGATGCTGGATTGTGCTTGCTGGAGGACCCCATACCCAGGAGCAGAGAGAAGAGCAGGAAGGATGAAACATTTATGGAGCACCAACTGGGTGTGGGCCTGGCCATTTGCTGGAGAATGTACAGCAAGGCAGTTTCCAAGA
Source organism: Carlito syrichta (assembly GCF_000164805.1). NCBI lineage: Eukaryota > Metazoa > Chordata > Mammalia > Primates > Tarsiidae > Carlito > Carlito syrichta. The sequence continues at coordinate 312,734 of NW_007248809.1, forward strand.
AGCAAGAACTGTCCCCTTAGCAGAGCTGGCTGAACAGACAAGGAAGTGGGGTGTCCTGGGAGGGCTGAGCCCCTATCTCTGAGGTGCACAGGTAGGGGCTGGATGACCCAGCAGGCCCCGTGGGCAGGGGCTCACTCTCCAGGGACATCACCCTAAGAGCTGGATGTGGGTTTCCTCCCTTGAAGGCCAGAAACTCAACCCTTTGAAGGAAAAAAGAGGGGCAGCTGGACTCTGATCCCACTTCCTTCCCATGTTAGCAGTGGAGAAACGGGCCCAGGTGCTTGGCCAGGGGTCACACAGTGAGATGGGCAAGGACCTAGGCTTCCTGCTCAGCTCTGGGCACCCCCTCAAGCTGGCAGTTGCCCTCAGAGAATTAAAGAATGCACAAGCCAGAACTGGACACACCTGTGCAGAGCAGACGATTTCCATTCAGCTTGGACCTTGCTGTATTCTACTTCCTTCTGGTGGGGCGGGAAGGCCAGGCCAGTGGCTCTTGGTGGGGCAGGGGGCCCGCAGGATCAGGCTTTATTCAAACTGGCTGCCCGGGTAGGAAGGAGGAGGGAAGAGGGAAGAGGGAGGAGGGAGGAGGGAGGGACCCAGCCCGCCTGAACACTCCCTGCACTTCCCAGATGTTCGTGGTAGCCGAAGCCGAAGCGGACTCCTGCCGTTTGCACGAGTTCACCATCTCGGGTACCACGTATACCCCCGAGGGCGAAGTGTGAGTGCGGGCACCGGCGGCCCGGTGGGCGGGGCTATGCGAGGCAGCGCAGAGGTGTTCGCGGGGAGGCCTCCTGGGGGCGGGGCCAAGAGGCGGAGCCCTTCCTAAGGGCGGGGCCAAGACCCTTGTACTGACTGCCTGGCTCTGCAGGCGGCAGGGGGAGCAGCCCGTGCGCTGCGGGCAGTTCGACGGGCTGGTGGAGCTGGCCACCATCTGTGCCCTGTGCAATGACTCGGCGCTGGACTACAACGAGGTAAGCTCCCACTCCCTTCAAACCTTCCTAGTGTCCAGGCACTCACAGTGAGCTGGGCAAGGACCCAAGCTTCCTACCCTGCTCTGGGCTCCCTCAAGCTGACAGCTGCCCCTAGAGCATTGAAGAATTTGCCATAAATCCTTCAGGAATCCAGGGCTAATGGACAAGCCAGTACTGGACACTGTTCTTTGAGACTTTTCCCAGTCTCAAAGCCCCCAGGGTTGGTGGTTCTTGCCCCTTGGGAGTGCCACACCCCAGAAGCATGATCACCCCTGCCCACCCCCCACTGCCACCCTCTCTCTTGCTCAGACTGGCTTCAGAACTCTACCCCTGGGGTTCTAGGCTGCGGGGGGCTGTAGTGCAAGGGGCTGAAGGGCCAGGGATACCCCAGGGAAGGAATGTAGGAGAAGCACTGAGGTGTTTAAAGTAGAAGGTATAGCCTAAAAAAGGCCCACAGTCTATAAAAGCTAAATGTGATTTAGGCATCGAATGCCATTCATGTGGCTAGAGCAATGGGATGGAGTATCCAGGAGGATGTTACTGCCTAAAGGAAAGCCCTTGACCAGACCTGGTCAGCTCCCATGCCAAGCTGAGGGCAATAGAGAGCCCTCAGAACCGAAGGGTTTTGAGCAGGGGAGTGATCTAGTCAGATTTGCATGTACAGATCACCCAAACTTCTGTGTGGAGAACAGGCCAGAGAGGACAGTTCTAGAGCCAGGGAGCCCTGTGTGGTTGTCCAGACCAGAGAGATGCCGACTGAGCCCTGGCTGGTGCTTCGGGGAGAGGGGAAAAGGCACGCGTCAGAGAGACACAGGAGCCAAAAATCCTGTGACTTCATGACTGGTTAGGTGACAGAGAGAGGGAAGAGGTCAGAGTAGCTCCTGATTGCTGTACTGGCTTGGGCTGCCACTGGAGTGGCAAATATAGGGAGAGGAGAAGGTAGCCTGGGGGTCTCCAAGGAACAAGGGCAGCAATCAGACATGTGGGCTCGGGAGAGAGGTCTCGGCTGGTCTGGCCACTGGCAGTCATGGGCACATGAAAGGTAGTGGAGACAGGAGGCGCACAGGGCCTCAGAGAGACCAGGCAGGAACAGGCCCAGACAGAAGAGCCTGATGAGGGTGCTGAGGAGTGCACAGAAAGGTGGAGGGCAGGAAGGATATGTGACCATTGATGCCAGGGGCCAGGGGAGCTGAACATCAGTGTCAGACACCACCTTGAACTCAGGTCGGCTGGCTTGGGCTGAGAGGTGGCTCACAGGGCTGTGCAAAAGAGGTTACAAGGAGCTCCAGCCAAGGGAGCCCGAGGGTGCAAGTAGCAAGTGAGACAGGGGAGACTGGCTAGGGCCACATGCCCCTCACCCCCTATCCCCTGGGTCCTACCAGGCCAAAGGCGTGTATGAGAAGGTGGGAGAGGCCACGGAGACGGCTCTGACTTGCCTTGTGGAGAAAATGAACGTATTCGACACCGACCTGCAGGCCCTGTCCCAGGTGGAGCGAGCTGGAGCCTGCAACGCGGTGAGTGGCATGGAGGCTCAGGTCGTGGGCTCATGGCTGGGGCTTCTGGAGAGGAAGAGAGACGGGAGAGAGGCTCTGGTAGGAGGAATGACCCCAGACCCCTAGTAAGACTTGACTAGGAAGAAAAGAGCAGAAAAGACTATGTGAACAAGGGCTTGGATTTAGTGTGCACACAGTATGACTAGGAAATGACAACTAAGGGTGAGTACTGGAGAGGGAGGTAGAGGCCTTGAATGCCAGGGTCAGAGGAGTATAGATAGCAAGGGACTCTTCTTGAGGCCAGGCAGCTGGTGAGAAGAAAGGCAAGAGTTGCTGGCTCTGTCCCTCATGCCCTGAACTGCCTGGACCCCGCAGGTCATCAAGCAGCTGATGCGGAAGGAGTTCACCCTGGAGTTCTCCCGAGATCGGAAGTCCATGTCGGTGTACTGCACACCCACCCGCCCTGACCCTACTGGCCAGGGCAGCAAGATGTTTTTGAAGGTGGGGGCCTGTCTGGCCTGGGCCCCTGCATCCCCCGCATCCCTGGGGGACCTGGCCTCCAGTCCTCTGAAGCACCAGAGCCCTGCTACAAGAGACCAAGGGAGGTGTGAGGCCCACTAAGGTGTCCATGAATCCAGAGGGTGGGCAGCATGGGAAGTTGGGGGCCGGATCCAGGCTTGGTAGAGATGAGCTATGCCCAGGGGAACAAGGCCTTCCCCTGGCGATGGCTCCAGCTTTGGGTTGAGGGTCACTGTCTCCCCACATGACCTTGCGGCTCCTCTGTGGGCCTCAGTCTCCCTGAGACTGGTTGGTACTCACCCTTGGTGCTCCGTGTTTTGGAAACTGAGTCCCAGGAAGGGAAAGGAACCAGTTCCTGTCCAGCTCTCTATCAACAGCACCTCTTGTTGCTGCTTTCAAACCTGAAATAGGAAACAGCCCTAACTTCATCCTAATTGGAAATTTTAACCACTTTTGAAATGGAAGGCTTTCATGTTGGGAGCTGGGGCCACTTTGCAAAGTTAGTATTGGGGTGACCCTTTGGGAGCAGGGGAAGTCATTGAAGAAATATTCAGAGGCTATTCCAGGCCTGAAGTGATGTCCCAGGTGAGACCTGAGGCTACCAAGGAGCCTGTCACCTCAAGACCAACTTCCCAGGGCCACACCCTCAGCATGGTTCTAGTTCTGGTCTCCAGGCAGGGGTCAGCCACCTGCCCACTGCTGAAGGCCCTACAGAATTGAAATCCTGCTAGCACCAGGCAGGCAGGAAGGCAGGGCCTTCGGGGGGTGTCATTTCCAGACCCATCCCCAAAATGCTGCAGCTGTGGGCTGGTGGAGGAAGGATGCCACTTGATGGGTGGCTATGGCCCCCTCCCTCTTCCCTTCAGTGGGGTCCACTGCCTTCCCACTCTGAGCTTTCTTTTTTTAATTTATATTTTATTTTAAAGATGTGTGATACAATTCAGGACTAGGTATACAAGAACATCGTACAGGTAAAGTTTGGGCCTCCCTTTGGTCCCCACTTTGCCTGGTTTGAGATTAGGTACTCTCATTGATGTTGTGTCCCCCCACTTACCCCATCAGTATTCTGCTACTGCCAATCCCTTTCTTATAGTATTATGATAAATGTTCACGGTATGCTTATGAGTGAGAACATGTGGTACTCTGCTCTTTGTTTCTGTGCCAGATCACTGACTATAATAGACTCTAAATCCATCCAAATTGCTGCGAAGTCCATATTTTTGTCCTTTATGGCTGCATAATATTTCTTCGTGCATATGTACCACATTTTTAAAAATCCAGTCCAGTTTCGATAGGCAGCACAGTTGACTGGATTCTGGTCCACGCCTTGCTGTGCATACCCTTGGGTGGCCTTTTCCCATATCTTGGTCTCAGTCTCCTCAATGTGGGCAATACTAATGGAGTTGTTTCCTCTCTGCTCCCTCTACTACGCAGGGGGCCCCCGAGAGTGTGATTGAGCGCTGCAGCTCGGTCCGTGTAGGGAGCCGCACTGTACCCCTGACCACCACCTCCAGGGAGCAGATCCTGGCAAAGATCCGGGATTGGGGTTCGGGCTCAGACATGCTACGCTGCCTAGCACTGGCCACCCGGGATGTGCCCCCGAGAAAGGAGGATATGCAGTTGGATGACTCCAGCAAGTTTGTGCAGTATGAGGTATGTGCTGGGAGGTGGGTGTCTCCCCGGGGCAGCTGAACAGGTAGCAGGTCAAAGACGGATTCAGCTCCCAATTGCATCTTCCCCTTCCCTGCAGACTGACCTGACCTTCGTGGGCTGTGTGGGTATGCTGGACCCGCCAAGGCCTGAGGTGGCTGCCTGCATCACACGCTGCCACCAGGCAGGCATCCGCGTGGTCATGATCACAGGGGATAACAAAGGCACGGCCGTGGCCATCTGCCGCCGGCTGGGCATCTTTGAGGACGCAGAGGATGTGGTGGGCAAAGCCTACACCGGCCGCGAATTTGATGACCTCAGCCCCGAGCAGCAGCGCCACGCCTGCCGCACCGCTCGCTGCTTCGCCCGTGTGGAGCCTGCACACAAGTCCCGCATTGTGGAGAACCTGCAGTCCTTTAACGAGATCACTGCCATGGTGAGGCCACAGATGTCAACCTGGGGCTGTGGGAGCGAGTGGGGCCTTGGGGCACGGAAAAAGCCAGCAGTGCAACCCACCTCTGCCTCGCTCTTATCCTTTCTATTTTCTAACACTTTATGACAATGGATTTCAATTACAGAGAGAAATTGGAATAGTTTTACACTCAACACCTATATACCCATCAGCTAGATTCCATGACTAACATTTGATTATATTTGCTTTATCACAGACCTGTCCCCTGTCCATCCTATGTCCCTTCTTAATCCATCTTTCCTTAAAGCAAGTTGCAGACGTCAGTACACTTCACCTTTACTTACTTGAGAATGCATGTCCTTCACTAGACGGCAATTTTGTTTGTAGTTTTATTTTTCCTTTTTGAGGTAAAATTTGCATGCAGTGAAACAAACAAATCTTTTTTTTGGTCTCAATAGTGTAATTTTCTTTATTATCCTTTGTGGTGTTTATTTGGCTCTTCCATTCCTGTGTTTTGCCACCTTTTATTCTGCAACACCCTTATTAATTATTCCTTCAAATATTTCCTGTCTTCCATTTTCCCTCTCCTGAGACTCTTCTTTTTTTGGCGCTGGAAAAAGAAAAAAAACTTTAGGCAGTACAATGATTTTTGGCTACATGGATTCATTGTGTAGTGTTAATGAAGTCTGTGCTTGAAGTGTATCCCTCACCCCCATCTGTGCGCATTGTACCCGATGGATGACTTTTCATCCCTGCCTCCTTCCCATCCTCCCACTTCTGAGTCTCCAGTGCCCATTATGCCATTCTGTATGCCCCTGCAGTTCCTTAGTTTAGCTCCCACTTATAAGTGAGAACATGTGGGAAACACATAAATCTTAAGCGTGTCACTTGATGAGTTTAGTAACATGCACACACCTGTGTAACTCACACTCCTATTGAGATATGAAACATTGCCATCAACCTATGAAGTTCCCTTAATTTCTTCCCCATCTGTCCTTGGTCCCACCACAGGCAACTACTGTTTTGATGTTTTTTCCACCATATGCTAGTTTTACCATCATAGATTTTCATATGAAGGGAATCATACAATATATACTCTTTTGTGTCTGGCTTCTTTCTTTTGAGATTTGTTCACATTGTTGTGGGTATTAGTGGAGTATTGCTTTTCTGCCATTGAGTAGCATTCCACTATGAATATACCACAGTTTATTCATATACCACACCTTTGGATGGACATTTGGTTTGGGCTCAGTTTTCATTCTGTTTCATTCTTGATCGCTGACTTGTGCTTCAACACTGACCTGATTCTTGACTTCCACCCCTCACCTGGCCTCCGTTATTAATCTTGACCTTCAGACTAACCTACTCCTTTACTTTGACCTTAACCCTGACCCATGGCCCAGCTTGAACCTGAGCACCAACCTTGACTATAATCTCAACCTGATTTTTGACCTTCTCTTTGACCTCTACACTGACTTTGTCCCTGTCTTGACATTAACCTTCATCTTAATCTAATTCTTTACTTTGAGTTTAATCCTGATATGGGTTCCAGTCTTGACCTGGATGAAGAACTAATCCCTGACACTGACCTTGACTGTGCCCCCTCAACACAATACTTTATGTGGACTTCAACTTTGAAACTTTGATTTGACTTCCAATCTTGATCTTTTTTTTTTTTTTTTTTTTTTTATTTGGAGTCTCACTCTGTCGCCCAGACTGAAGTGCAGTGGAACGCTCCCGGCCATAGCCTTGACCTCCTGGGCTCCGGCGATCCTTCCGCCTCAGCCTTCCAAGTAGCCGGAACTACAAGTAGTGTGTGCAACTGTGCCCGGCTAATTTTTTTGATTTATTGTAGAGACAAGGTCTCGCCAAGTTGCCCGGGTGGGTCTTGAACCCGTGAGCTCAGGCAATCCACTCGCCTTGGCCTCCCAAAGTGCTGGGATTAGAGGCTGAGCCACCTAGCCTGGCCCAATCTTGATCTTAACTACAACTCAGTCCACCCTTGACCGTGATATTACTCCTAATGTGGACCATAACCTTGCCTTGGCCTCTTACTTTACCTTGACCACAACACCTACCTGGTCCTTGACCTGGGCTGTAACCTTGACTTCATTCCTGACTTAACCTCAACTTTCTCCCTAACCTTGGTTTTATCTTTAATCCCACATCCACCTGAGTCCCATCCACACCCTCATCATGACCCACCGTCATCCCTATCCCTTCTTCATCTTCTCTGACTCAGTGTTCTCCCCAACTATGTCCTTGTCTGTATCCTTGCCTTCCCCTTAACCTCACCCTCAGCCCCATTCCTAAGTTCATTCTTGAACCCACCATTTGTTCTGTCCAGTTGTCTGTTTCCTTGGGAACTTCCCTTAAGACTGGGGATGGGCTGAGTTGAGGGGCGGTGGACGTCTCTCAGGCATAGGTCCTACCTGACCTGGCCCACAGACTGGTGATGGAGTGAACGACGCCCCAGCCCTGAAGAAAGCAGAGATCGGGATCGCCATGGGCTCAGGCACGGCCGTGGCCAAGTCGGCAGCAGAGATGGTGCTGTCAGATGACAACTTTGCTTCCATCGTGGCTGCGGTGGAGGAAGGCCGGGCCATCTACAACAACATGAAACAGTTCATCCGCTACCTCATCTCCTCCAACGTCGGCGAGGTCGTCTGGTAAGGCCCTGCAGTCCCTCTTCCCGGCCTTCTGGACCAGCTTTGTGTGCCTGGGATGGGAAAACGCCTGTTCCTGGGATGAGGCTGCAGGGATGGAGGAGCACACGCCCTGCCCTGGCTGGGGCCTTCCAGGGTTCCACCTCAGGGTGGGCAGGGGCGAGAACACCTCGTCGTTCTCCAAAGGCCCTGGTGATAAATGGATTGTAGCACACTCCAAGGAGGTGCCTGAATAGTCTCCCTCTCATCCCTCCAGCCATAACCTTCTTCCCACTTTCAGACTCACATGAGAGAAACCAACCCCATCTTGAAGTAGTAGTGTGTCCCTGTGTTAATGTGTATGTGTGTACGTGGCATGTTTGCCTGAGTTGGTGGCGTGTGTAACGTGTTTATGTATGCATGTGTGCTCTTGTGCATCTTTGGACTGAGCACAAGCAGAAGGGTTTGTGCCAGTGTGTAACTGCGTGCATGCCTATGTTCACAGGTGAGGGATGCCTGCAGGGACCAGTGAGCACGTGGTGCTGGACACCTGTGGACTCTGTATCTCCACACATCAGGGTGAATGTGGAGGTGTTTGTGTTTGTGGGATTGTATAGCATGTGCTAGGTTTTTGCACGTCTGGTGCTTGAGCATGTCCTGTTCATGCATGTGTGGATGTGTGTTTACTTGACCTCTGTTAGGCCTGAAGAACAGATATGTCCAGGATCCAGAGTTGGGACTAAGGAAGGCAGGGCTGGCCGGGTATGAGGCAGAGCCAAGCACACACACCCAGCCCTCATGCACTCATGGCAGAGGTAGCAGAGAGAAGGGACTGCTGAGGAGGCGTGAGTGAGCTCCCCAGCCTGGGGTACGAGGTTACAGTCTGGTAAGGAGAGAGCCAGGCAAACAGCCCTTGTCTGGTGGGGCCAGGCCTGCTGGGGGCTAGAGCCCATGCCTCTGGTTCCAGCATCTTCCTCACGGCAATTCTGAGCCTGCCCGAAGCCCTGATTCCCGTGCAGCTGCTCTGGGTGAACCTGGTGACGGATGGCCTACCTGCCACGGCCCTGGGCTTCAACCCACCAGATCTGGACATCATGGAGAAGCTGCCCCGAAACCCCCGCGAGGCCCTCATCAGTGGCTGGCTCTTCTTCCGATACCTGGCTATTGGAGGTGAGCAGGGCCCTGGCCCTCTGTGGGCTTCCTAAGCTTCCTACACAAGGGAGCCTTGTGTCTGTTAGGCTTCCATACTTCACATACTGACTCAGCCTGGCTTGTGCAGAAAGAAACTGTGTGGGCTCATGTAACTGAAAAGATCGGAACATACCTGACATGGCTGGATCCAGGCCTCAGATAGTGTCACTGGCATGTTTTGGCTCCCCTTCAGCCCCAGCCAGGTGCCTCTCAGGGTGGCAGAATGTCTGCTGCACCTCCAGCCCTCATGTTCACTCCATTACAACCCTAAATTCAGCAGATGAGAGAGGCTTTTATCATACTGCTTCCCTGCTATTATGATGAGACAGAGGCCTGTTCTCATTGGCCCAGATTGAGTCACCTGCTTATCTCCTAGCCAATCACTGTGGTCAAGGGTGTGGCAGGTGCTGCTTGCCAATGAGGGTAGGTGCCTGTAAACCACAATACCCAGAAAAGGAGAGGGTGGCTGCCTTCTAGGAATTCAGGGAATTGCTAGGCACGAGCAACAGATGTCAGAAAAAACACCACTGTCCACTACAGCCAGTCTCCTCCTCCCCTCCCTGCAGTGTACGTGGGCCTGGCCACAGTGGCTGCTGCCACTTGGTGGTTCCTGTATGATGCTGACGGACCTCATGTCACCTTCTACCAGCTGGTGAGCAAGTGATGGCCAGGGAGCCTGTTCGGGTTAGACCCAAGGTAGAACTTACAGCTCGAGTTGTGTTGGTGTTACAGGGAAGAGGGACCCAGAGCCCCATGGCTGGCTGCAGTGTCCTTCCCTGCCCCGACACACGTATATAAACATCTACCTACTAAGCTCAGAGGCCACTAGAAACCTAGAGACACCAGCATAGTTCTCCAAGCCAGAGAAGATCTGCTGTCTCTCTCAACCAAGGGGTCCAAGGGACGTAGCTGCCCAGAAGTGTCTTACATTTCTCAGGAGACCCCCAAAAACATCAAGGAAGGGCTCAGAGGAATGAGCCAAAATGGTGGAACTCCAGGCAGAGGGTCAACTGAGATCAAGAGGCCTGTAATTACACCTGTAATACAAGCACTTCGGGAAGCTGAGGTGAGAGGATTGCCTAAGACCAGGAGTTCAAGACCATCTTGGGCAACATAGCACGCCTTCATCTTAAAAAAAAAGAAAATTAGCTGAGTATGGTGGTGCACGCCTGTAGTCCTAGTTACTTAGGAGGCTGAGGTGGGAAGATCACTTGAATCCAGGAGTTTGAGGCTACAGTGAGCTATGATTGGGCCATTGCACTCTGGTTTAGGTGACAGACTGAGACCCTGTCTCAAAAAAAAAAAAAAAAGGGTTGGGGGTGGAGTCCACGGGCCTCTTCACCCTACAGCCAGCAGATGTTACTCGGGACCTTCTGACCTCTTGAAGTCACCTGGCTGGGAAGTGCCCACCAGGGGCCAGCTTAGCACAGCCCAGCTCTGGAAGCAGGCGAAGAAGAGACCCCTCAGCTGCCATCTGCTGGTCTGTTCCTTCGCCCAAGCAGTCAACTCATTTCCTTTCTTGAAACAGCCTCTCATTCTCATTTAAAACTGAGCTCTGCAGGGCAGGAGGCCCCAGGGACCACTTACCTGTCATCCACCAGCCCTCAAGCTGGTAGGGTATTCCCTCTGGCAGCAGTGCAAAGTGTGGGCCCAGGCCCTCATCCCGAAGGCTGGTACCCTCCCCCTGCTGGCTACCGGACAACCTCAGGCACCTCCCTTCCCTTCCCCCTCCCAGCCACCGCTGGGCCTCATTTGGCTTCTGTGGGAGCAGCAGGCACAGAGAGGGACGTGCTACCTTCATCCAGCCCAGCCTCTATTACCACCCTTTATTCTAAGGACCACAAATCTTGAGGACCCCCCACCCTCTCTTGTGAGCCCTGGTCCCATAAACCCAGATGGCTACCTCCTTTGCAATGTCCACAGACCCATTGCAAGTCAAAAGTCCCAAACCAGGCTCATCCCCTTTCCCCCCCCGAATGAATCTTCCCCATCATCCCTATCTCGGTTCCCCTACCTGCCTGGCCACCCAAGCCAGACACCCAGGAGTCATGCTAGAGTCTAGCCCTCTCCTCCACGCCCACCACCAGTCAGTCCTCAGTCCTCTTGGTGCTTCCTTCTCAGCCCTGGGTAATTCATTTCTCATCTAGCCATTTGCTCAAGAAATGGCTATCAAGAACCAACTGTGTTCTAGGCACAAATTACTAGGGATAAGGCAATGAGGGAGCAGACAAAGTCTCTGCCAAGAGCTTACAGTTTGGTAGGGAGAGAGCCAGGGCAACAGGTTGTCACATTTCAGTGTGGGAAGTGCTTCCACAGAGAAGAGGCAGGTGGTGAGTCAGAGGGGGTCAAGGGCTAGACCTGAGAGAGAACTTTCAGCTCAAGTTGTTGGAGTTTCAGGAGAGAAGTCCAAAGCCCCATGGTTCCAGGAGGAAGGGCCAAGAGGCAGCCAGAGTGGTTAAGACCAGGTTGCATAGAGTCTGGACCCAGGTTGCCTGTGTTCACTCCTTAGTTCCACCACATACTAGCGGTGTGACTTTAGGCAGGCTACTTAACCTCTCTCTGTGCCTTAGTTTCCTCATCTGTAAAATGGATAATATTAGTTCTTACCTTATAGGACCATCAAGAGGATGAGCTGAGTTAATACTCATAAAATGTTTCAAATGACATCTGTCTCATCATAAGAGCTATGTAAGTGTCAATTCAGTTAATAAAACTCAAGGGGGCCTTGCAGGATACTGGTACTAGGAAACAGGCAGGCAGGTAAAGGGAAGGAGTAGGTGGAGCAATGACTTCTCCAGGAGAAATGGGCTTCCACACGGGTTCTGGATACACCTACCAGATAGAAGTTCCAACCCCGAGCACTTTCTTTTTCTTTTCTTTTTTTTTTGAATTGGAGTCTCACTCAGTCACCCAGGCTGTAGTGCAGTGTCATGCTCATAGCTACCCCAGTGTCGACTCGCTGGGCTCCAGCGATCCTTCCACCTCAGCCCTTCAAATAGCCAGAACTACAGGCATGCATCACCATGTCCGGCTATTTTTTATTTTATTTTCTCTTATTTTATTTTATTTTATTTTTAGTTGGAGTCTCACTCTGTCGCCCAGACTGGAGTGCAGTGGCCGCTCTCGGCCACTGCAGCCTCGACCTACTGGGCTCCAGCGATCCTTCCACCTCAGCCTTCCGAGTAGCCGGAATTACAGGCACGCGCTACCATGCCCAGCTAATTTTTGATTTATTGTAGAGATGAGGTTTTACCAAGTTGCCCAGGCGGGTCTCGAACCCGCGGGCTCAGGCAATCCACTCACCTCAACTTCCCAAAGGACGGGATTACAGGCTGAGCCACTGAGCCTGGCTATTTTTTATTTTATTGTAGAGACGAGGTCTCGCCAAGTTGCCTGGCTGGGTCTCGAACCCACAGGCTCAGGCAATCCACTCGCCTCGGCCTCCCAAAGTGCTAGGATTACAGGCTGAGCCACTGAACCTGGCTTGCTTTCTAATGAATGATGCGAGAGGCCACATTGGGACCTGAGACCTGGGGCTTAATGTGTATGACAGGTGCTCACTGGTGAATCCCAGAAAGTCGTCACAAGGCAGATTGTTTATGGCAAGAGCAACGGATCTATTGAAACTTTTTTTTTTGGAGTTAGGGTCTCTGTTGCAGGCTGGATGGAGTGCAGTGACACAATCATGGCTCACTGAAGCATCAGCTTTCTGGGCTCAAACAATTCTTCTATCTCAGCCTCCCGAGTAGCTGAGACTACAGGCCTGTGCCACCATGGCTGGCTAATTTTTTTTTTTTTTTTGGTAGAGACGAGGTCTTGCGATGTTCCCTAGGCTGGTCTTGAACTCCAGGGCTCAAGCGATCATTCTGTCTTGGTCTCCCAAAGTGGTGGGATTACAGGTGTAAGCCACCATGCCCGGCTTCTATCGAAACATCTTGATGTGACTCTTGGTATTTTTCTTTCCTGTGTATGTGCATAAGGATATAAGTATGCCTGTGCTGGGTGGGAGATGTGTGTCCTTGCTTGTATGTATGTGTGTGGTTTGTGTGTGTGTGTTTGTGTGTGTACTTGTGCATAAGCCACTAAGATCTGATGGCAGTGGCACATCTGGCATTAGGATTTGGTCCTCTTGGTCACTGGGTAGGTAGAGCCGTCTTCAAAGTTTAGAACTTTTTCTGTGCTCTATGATCAGCACCAAATAAAATCCTGCATTTGCCCCAAATGCCAGAGCTTGGGTTTTGGAGAAAACTCCCAATGTTAATTGAAAAAAGATTAGATTTTCCATCTCTTTGTTAAAATAAGTAACCTAGCCAAGCCATCATCATTTATAATTTTTCTTTCTTGCCTTATCTGCATTTGTGCAGTGTGGGGAAAGAGGTGAATTGACAGGACAGGGGCTGGGCATTTTCCAGGTTCTCTTTGAAGACTATTTTTTCAGCACATGGCTGCAATTTCTAAACGCTTAATTTAAAAGGTCTCTGTGGCCAGGCTCGGTGGCTCAGCCTGTAATCCCGTGCCTTTGGGAGGCTGAGGTGAGTGGATTGCCTGAGCCCGTGGGTTCGAGACCCGCCTGGGCAGCGAGACCTCATCTCTACAATAAATCAAAAAATCAGCCGGGCGTGGTAGCAAATGCCTGTAATTCCGACTACTTGGAAGGCTGAGGTGGAAGGATCACCGGAGCCCAGCAGGTCGAGGCTGCGGTGGCCGGGAGCAGCCACTGCACTCCAGTCTGGGTGACAGAGTGAGACTCCAACTCAAAATTAAAAAAAAGATCTCTGTGTTCAGATAAGACACTCCCAAGAACAGATCTATGTTCTTGGAGAACCAAGCTGGTTAACAGAAATGAGTGCTCACCTCATCCCCGTGATGTGGAAAAGAACAAGACAAACTCTCCTAAATGTCTTCAGTTCAGCCTCTTATCACAGCAGATTCTGTGAATAAGATTTGTGAACAGAAAGAAAACTCTCCCCTGGGGCTAAAGGGAGCAAAGGCCACTTCCTTTATCATGCTCTAGCAGCTTCTTGTTAATTACAGAGAAGCCTGTGTTAAGGCTGCACTCTGGCAGTCCATTAGTCTGTGTCAAGAGCAAAAAGCAGATTTGGTAGAGCTCAATTTCAGGGGGCAGAAATGGAATGAGGTGTGGATGGAATTGGATTTAATAACAATGAACAGGCACATGCAGCCTTCTTCTATACCACAGAGGTGAATTCTGTTCAGGCATGGTTAGGTTGATTTTCCCGTGCGTTTACTCATTCAGTGGTCTCAGTCATTGACCTCCCCCAAAACCGGCCCAGAGCTCAATGCACCCTCAGGGTAAAGCCCTAGGCACACCAAGCTCCTGTTGGCTGTTCTCCTCTGATCTGTGTTACCCATTTCCCAGAACAGCTTGCTCTGTGCCCATGCTTTCCCTGGCGCGGTGCAGCCACCCCACCACCACCACCACTGCCCCCATCCTGGGTGAGCACCTTTCCCGGGCTACCTGGGCCTACCCCATAGCTGTGTTTTGACCACTGGTGGTGCTCGGGGGACAGGGTGAGGCCTCCTTTCTCTCACCCACCAGTCCTCCCATCCCTCACCTGCTGCTCTTCCTGACCCCTCCACCGTGCCCTCAGAGGAACTTCCTGAAGTGCTCCGAGGACAACCCGCTCTTTGCTGGCATCGACTGCGAGGTCTTCGAGTCACGCTTTCCCACCACCATGGCCTTGTCTGTGCTCGTGACCATTGAAATGTGCAATGCCCTCAACAGGTGGGCTGGGCATGGGGCCGGGTGATAGGGCTGAGGCTTGAGAGTGGGGTCTGAGAATCAGGTGGGAGATGGTCTAGGACTGGGGTCTGGGGGTCGGGGGAGGTCCAGGATTGGGATCCAAGGGTCAGAAAGATCCAGGATTGGAGTCTGGAGTCAGAGGGGTCCAGGATTGGAGTCCAAGGGCCAGGAGTTCCATGACTGGGGCCTGGAAGTCACAGGGCTTCAGGATTAGGGTCTTGGAGCTAGAAGGATCCAGGATTGGAGTCCAAGGACCAGAGGGACCAGAACTGGGCTCTGAGGCTCAGAGAGGCCCAGAAGGGGATCCTGAGAGTCAATGGGGACTAGAATTGGAGTCTAGGGGACAAAAGGGGCCAATACTGGGATCTAAAGAAATAGAATGGCAAGGATTAGGTCCAAGGGACAGATCTAGGACAGGCCCAGGAGGGCTGAGTGGGCAGCAGTGACCCAGCACTCCCGCCCTTTGGACCACTGGAAAGGTGGTGAGCCTCCTCCACACGGGGTGGGGAGTGGGGGAGAAGGTGTGCCCACAGCAGGGCCTCTCCATACGTGGGCCTGAGGTGAGCACCTGTGTTCTTGACAGTGTCTCAGAGAACCAGTCACTGCTGCGGATGCCACCCTGGCTGAACCCCTGGCTGTTGGCAGCTGTGGCCATGTCCATGGCCTTGCACTTCTTCATTCTACTCGTGCCGCCTTTGCCCGTGAGTTGCTCTACCCCTATCCCGTCCCACCTCACCCCCCTGGTCCTCGGACTAATATTATAGGCCCTGGGCTGGTTGCTGGAAACCAGTCAGAGGACAGGAAAGTGACAGGTCTGTTTAGCTACCATCCTCCACATGTGTCCCCACCTTCGGAAGCTCCTAGAAGTGGACAGAAGAGCTGGAGACCGCTTGCCGAGGAGAATGTCCCAAGGCAGGATGACAGGAAGGATTCCTGGTGCAGAATCCTTCCACCTCCCAACTGGATAGATGGGGTTTCGTCCTGCAGATGAGGTCAGGGGAGGGTACTTCAGGGAGAGAAACTGAGTACGCAGAGAGATCTGAAGGAGGGTACATCAAGAAGCATCCTAGCAGTGCTTATGAATGACTCATGCCTATAATCTCAGCGCTTGGGGAGGCTGAAGCAGGAGAATCGCTTTAGGCCAGGTTTGAAGCCAGCCTGGACAACATCAGGACCCCATATCTACAAAAAAATTAAAAAGTAAGAGGGAATGCTCATGAAGAGTCCACTGGAGCCAGGTGAATGAGAGGTGAACAACTGAGGCATGGGGCATACTTCCTCTAACCAAGCCTTACCTCCCCTCCCCCCAGCTCATTTTCCAGGTGACCCCACTGAGTGGGCGCCAGTGGGTGGTGGTGCTCCAGATATCTCTGCCTGTCATCCTGCTGGATGAGGCCCTCAAGTACCTGTCCCGGAACCACATGGATGGTGAGTGGGAGGCCCCAGACCCTCCCGCCCTGCTTCCCACGCACCTCCAGCCTGCCTTTCCACCTGCCTCTGCTCCCGGGCTGCAGTGGACAACGCGGTGTGGTACACGGAGCCTCCCTGTCTGTTCAGCGGGGATGCATTCTTGGATCACAAAGCAGAGGATGTGAAGGGGTGCTGGTGGCTGGGACCGGAGGTGTCTGCAGGGTCTTGTGCTGCAAAGGTCCCGGGCTCACTGGGCCACCAACCAGAGCACTGCTCATGCCACGCTATCTCACTGCCCTTGCCTGCCATCACTCCCCGCATGGCCAGGACACTGTGCCCTCCTCTGGGCCTTGGCCTCTGACCCTTTTGCACCCGGCCTGTCTTTATCCAGGCATTCTCAGGACAGTCTCGCAGGCCTGGAATAGACAGCCGCTGACCACCTCCCGGACCCCAGACCACACCGGGTTGGCCTCCTTGGTGTTATCTTGTGGGTGGGTGATGGGGAAGGCTCTTTGTTTCTGAGCTCACAACTCCGGGTCTGCCTTCACCTGTGAGTGGAGAGGACAGGATGGCAGGGGTCGGAGTGAGGAGAGTGGGTGATTTTGAGCCTCCCAGAGGCAAGGGAGGCAGCATTGTCCTCACTGTCAGGTGCTCAGAGAGGGAGGGAGCAGGCTGAGCTCCTGTCCTGGGAGTTTTCACAGTGGTAGTGGCCATGTGGCTGAACTGCCGTGCAGGGGCCCGGGTTGGGCCAGGCAGTGGCCGGAATGTGTCCCAGCCCCAGGGAAGGAGGTGGAGGCTATAAATAGATCATGCACCTGCTGTTCCATGGGGGCTGAGCAACGGAGCTGGCCGACCCCAGTTCTGTTCAGAGAGTGACCAGACTCATGCAGGGGGCTCACTGGAGGGTGGAAGTGGGTGCTCAGCCGAAGCAAAGCTTGTTGGAGCCCATGGGTGGGGGTGGGGGGAGCTATACAGGCCATTCTGTCACCTGTGTGATTCTTTCTGGCCTATCCTCTGTGATACCCTGGGGAGATGTGGAGGAAGAAATGGGTCTGACACTAGAAACTCTGTCCACGGGGGCCCAAGGCTTCCCATTGCTGGCCAGAACATCGATATGGTCTACCAGGAAGACCTCTGGCTGACCTAGATCACACTCAGTCACCTGCAGAACCTGGCCTTCTGGGGACATAGGCTGCTTGGGTAGCTTCTTTGTCTTGTCTTCCTTAAGAGATTTCCCTAGTGGATACAATTGTCAGGGAAGATCAGCATATTTTCTTGAGAAAACTTAAAAGTGAGAAATTGCTGCCCATGGCTACAATTTTTCAGCCAATGGGAAAAGGCTGTATCTTAGATGCCTTTCAGCATTGGCTGCAGGATGGGCCTGACAGGAGGAGGGAGAGGGTGCCTAGCAGGAGGGAGCAGGTTAGAAGGCTGGGAGGGAGCGACTGCTGCTGGGCTGCCAGAAGTTAGTGGTAGTCCCTAGAAGATTCGGTGTAAAGTGGAGGTTGAAAAGGACAAAGCTGAGCCTGATGGAGTGGGCTTGGCGAGCACAGCTGCTGGAGCTCAGGTACAGGGCAGAGACGTGAGGCCTAGGGGTGGCCAGAGCCTTGAATGCCAAGGTAGGGACCCTGGACATCATCCTCAGAACGATGGGGAGGCACAGAAGGGGTGTGAGCATGGGAAGGACTGTGTCTACTATGGAGGATAGACAGAGCAGGGAGACTGAAAGCAGGGAGGCTGGAGAGCGGTGCCGAGTGGGTCTGGGAAGGAGGTGGAGTCCCAGGCCCAGTGAGCTGATCCCAGTCAATGCCCCTGCCTCCACTGTCGACCTGAGATGCTGACTGTGGTCCTGGCGAAGTCTGGCTTGAAAAGTAGTGCCCGACTGTGGGATTGACTATGGGGCCCACGGGACAGACGCAGGCTGGGCACCTGTGGCCACATCTGAGAGGTGGGGTGGAGGGGCCCGAGGAATGTGCTCGCTGGAAGCCCAGACAGCCCTTCCCAGTGCGGCTGCAGTCCCTGGGGCCTCCTAAAGCCGGCCAGGGCGGGGGTGAGAGAGGACCCTTTACGTTCCCAAGTCAGCCTGGTGGCCTTTTAGGGAAGTTTTGTTGAGGCCTGATGCTTGTGGCTTCCCCGTGATTTATGAGAGATGTGTCCTGGGGAGAACTGTGGATGCCAGGTCCACCCTGGGGGGTTGGGGGATCCTCTTGCCCTGCCTTTTGGCTCTGTCCAGGTGTGGTTGAGTAGCTGTCAGGGAGGCCTATGGGCTTCCTGCAGGGTGGGGGCTAGATAGATGGGGACAGATCTGGGAGGGTTCAGGATACCAGGCAGGCTTGGACTTTGTTCTGAGGATGGTAGGGAGTCGTGAAAGGGACAATGGGCCAGATTGGGCTTTTGTGTGATGCCAGAGACAGAAGGATGATGGAAAGGTGAGACTGGGGCTGGGGGCAAGGCCAAGAGGCCTTCAAGCCTGGGGGAGGCCAGTGGAGGAAGAGATGAGCTGAAGAGATTTGGGTGACGTCAGGCCTGGGTATATGGGATGGAGAGGTGAGGCAAGGAGACCCTAGCTTCTGGACCTTGTGATGATGGGTGGTGGCTCCCCACACTAAAAGCCAGGAGAATGTTCATTGCAGTGGGTTGGAGGTGTTGCTGGAGCATGTGAAATGAAGGCAACCTTGGGGGACTTCCAGGGGAACATGTCCTGCAGAGCAGGGTAACCTGGCTGCAACTTGGAAGGTCTGGCAGGGCCGAGGGTCAACCAAGATCTGGAGTAAGGGAGGCCCTAGGAGGGTCGGGCTGTCCAAGGAGAAGTGGAGGATGGATGGGACTGAGAAGGGGGTTCTTGGGTTCTTCACGTCCTCTCGGGTTTTTCTTCCAGAAGAAAAGAACGAGAAGTGAGTGCTGGGAACAGATTGGAGCCTCCGATGTGTACCTCGGACTGATGGTGCTCAAGCATCTATCCCCACCCCACCCCTGCCACCTCACTCGCCCACTTGCCCACTGGGCCCTGCTGAACACTCAGCAGACCTGAGGCCAGAACCGTCACCCCAGGCTCGGTCCCAGGGTCTCTGTCCCCACTTCTGCCTGGTCTGGGGGCTCTGTAATTCACGTTTCTTGGACTCTTCTGGAAGGTTCCCTTCCGGGGACTCTGGCCCAGGAGCTGCAGCCTGGGCGGGGGCTGCCAAGAACCAGGGCTGGCACAAATCCAGAAATCCAGAGGCCCTCCACCCCCAAATCCATGAGCACATTCTGGAGCCTGCTTCTCCTTGCTTGGGGGCTGAGCATTTCCTTGGTGACCAGTGCCTCTGCACTGACGGAGGACTCCTTGGGATCCTTCTTGCTGGCGCTGACCTCTCCCTTAGTGCCTGGCCTGGGGCCTGGTCATCCCTGGGGGGGAGGGATCAGAAAGGGGGCCATCTGGGCCCAGCTGTGACAGCAAGGGCGGGCAGCTCCTTCCACTCTGCTCTGCTTCCACAGAGTCGGCTCCTGAGAGCTTGAGCCTGTTTCTGTTTATATGAGCAGGGCCCAGGGAGTTGAAGGGTCAGAGAAAGGGACATGAGGAGTGGGGAGGAGGGGCTGGGCAAAGACCCCTTTCCCAGGACATGGCCTTGTCTGCCTGCCTCAGTTCTGCTCACTTCCTGAACTCAGGTTTCCTGGGAACATATTGAGTCTCGTTGCCTGGTCTGCCGAGCAGAGGTCGAGTTTGCCATCCATGTCCCTGGTGCCTGAGACCCCAGACATCCTTGGGTCCCTGACCGCTGTGCCCTTCCACCCAGCCCTGTGTGCGGTCATTGTGCTGTGAACACAGCTGGGTGCCTCTGAGTCTGGTGGACTCTGGGTCTCATTCTTTGTCCTTCCCCCAACACCCATGGGCCATAAGGATGTCACTAAGGATGACTGATTACCCAAGGGTGCCTTCTCTCCCTCCCTCCTTGCTGGAGGGATGCGTCTCCTTGTGGACTACGTCAGATGACAGGAAGATAGCATTTGATGGGCAGAATTTTTCTCTTAACTCAGCTTTTGTTCTTTTGGCAAAAATCAGCTAAGCGTAGCAGAAAACAGTGAGTAAATGACTGTGTGTGTGTCTTTGCCCCTCCTAGAGAGTGTACGGAGTGATTATTTTATATGTAAACCAAGACTCACATCCCTGTCTTGGTCCCTAGAATCAAAAGCCCCCTGGGCCTGCCTTGCCAGTTGAAGGAGCTCCGTGTTCCATAGCTCTTTCCCATCCTTCTTCCCTCCCCTCTCTCAAAAGTTCTGGGAGGGGCAGCAAGAGAAACAGAATAGGAGGGTGGGGAGTTGTGGTTCCCAGCAAAGATTCTCTGCTTCTTTCCTGGAGGTCTTAGCAGGGGCAGGGCTCTGTGCCCATTTGCTGATGTGCTGTTTGGTAGAGAAATAAAGGTTGGGTGCCAAGGACAACAGAGGACCCTTGACGTCTTGTTTTCTCCGAGTATTGTCCCATCATCCCTGCCTGCTGGGCATCCACCTGGGGCCCTGACACCTGCACCCATCCCACCCTGGGAGACACTGAGAGGAGGTCTAGTTCTCCCACATCACCAGGATTGTTCTTTTGGCCTCCGAGACAATGTTTTTCTTGTTCTGTTTCCCTCCTGGAATCCCAGGATTCCATCTGTCTCTGGTTCTTCCAAGGCCAGCTCAAGTGCACCGCTCACCTCCCTGGGCTCCCCTCAGCCTATAGGGCCCACTGATTCGCCTGGGTGACCCTCCTTTCCTGGGAGCTTGGGGCTCTGGGCAGGAGTAGTCATGTCCCCGTGTCCCTCCTTTCCTTCCTCTGAAGGGAAAACGCGTGGTGAAGGTTTGGTATTTAGTCCTCTACCCAGATATCCTGGGAAGGAGACTCTGGTCCTGTGGGTGAGGGGCAGACAGGACCAACTACATAATTTGCAGGGCCCATTGCAAAATGAAAACCTGGAGTCCTTTGTTCAAAAATTGAGAATTACAGTGATAGCAGAACATTAAACATTACAATTCATTAAACTGCGTGTCTAAAATTGGTAGATTTTATTGCATGTGAATTGTACTTCAATACAGTTTGATTTAAAAGAAAAAAAGAGGTAGAAGCCAGAGAGGAGGTGGGTGGGCATGTGGCTACCATGCAGGTGTGGAGGTGGCAGCAGTAGGGGAGGAGCCAGAGCCTCCCAGGTGAGCACTCAGTGTTTAAAGGCAGAGCCTAGGCCAGCCCCCAGGAGTCCTCTTAATCCAGGTCAGGAAGAGGCTGGGATGAGGAGGAACAGCCCAAGAACAGAGCCTTTCTGAGCATGGGGCCTGGTGCAACTGCACAGCTCACACGTCTGTGAAGCCAGCTGTGATGAAAAAGGCAGCCCCTGCCCCCAGGAGCTCCCAGGTTTCTTTGCGGGGGGCAGGGATAGGCACATAGCTCACAGCAGGGGCCAGGGTGGGCAGGCAGAAGCCTTGTCCTTTCCCCACAGCCCATCTGTAAGCCCTCTCAAGCCACAAAACCTTTTGTACACATCATCTCCCAAGGTCTTGATGAGATGGGCCAGGCAAGGGTCAGGGCTCCATTTTACAGATGAAAAGCCCAGGACGGGCCATGCCTTGCCCAAGGCCCTCTGAGGGGCTGAGTGTCTAGCTTGCATCATGGCGACCAGGCAGGGCGTGGAGATTAAGATGCCCGGGGCCCTTGTATAAGAGGCGGTCCAGCTCCAGCCGCGCCACCTCCATCCCCACCCAGGCCGGCCCAAGTCCAGCTCTTTCAGTCCACAGCATGGAGTCGGCAGGCCAGGATGGGGCGGCCAAGGTAAACAGAGGTCTCCTTACCTCACGGTTGCTCAACCAGGAGGGAATTCCCTGGCAAGCCCCGGCACACTTCTCATTGGCAGCTGCCCCTCCAGAGACCAGGGCTGGGTGCTCCTCAGGCCCCCCGCTGCCACCCTCGTGGTGGTGGGAGGGGCCATGCTGTGGCTGCTTAGGAGAAAGGAAGGGCAAAACCAGATGCAAGAAGGGAAAGGAAAGACTTCTATGCACACAAAGGCCTGCGGGCAAGTGTCCACAGCGGTCTTAACCATTATCGGCCCCCAGCGTCCATCAGCAGATGAAGGATCACAAACTGTGGTATGTCTCTATGACGAAATACTCCTCAGCGATGAAGAGGAAGAAGCCACCACTATCCACAATCACTGGATGAAGCTGAAAATCACTGCGCTGAGCAAGAAGCCAGACACAAAACAGAGCTCCTCCTGTGTGTGTGATTCCACTTATCTGACGATCTTGGGAGGAAGAGTAAATCTGTAGTGACAAAGCAGATTGGCTGTTGCCCAGGCCTGGGGCCTGGGGAAAGATTGACCACAGAGGGGCAGGTGGGCGATGGATCTATGGGAAAGGGGGGCTACATGCATTTGTCAAAACTCATCAAGCTAACCTGGGTGCATTTTATTGTATGTGAATTGCACCTCAATACAGTTTTATTTCAAAGAAAATTTTTAAGAAGAGGTAGGAGCCGGAGAGGAGGTCGATAGGCACATGGCCACTGTGCAGGTGTGAAGATGGCAGCAGCATCAGGAGCTGGGGAGGAGATGGAGCGCTCAGAGGGCAGGGCTTAGGTCAGACCCCAGGGGTCATCTTAATCCATGACAGGAA
This sequence comes from Carlito syrichta, assembly GCF_000164805.1. Taxonomy (NCBI): domain Eukaryota; kingdom Metazoa; phylum Chordata; class Mammalia; order Primates; family Tarsiidae; genus Carlito; species Carlito syrichta. Next base: position 335,407 of record NW_007248809.1, read on the forward strand.
GAGGCTGGGGATGAGGAGAAAATGTCCAAAAGGATGGATGGGGACCAAGAAGGTAGGATGCCTTAAACTTGGGACGCGGGTCCTCCACCGGTCATGGCCCATAGTGATGAGGAGTAAAAGAAGATTGAGAAGCAATGTAAAGTTTGGGCAATGGGGAGAAGCTGAACCTGGGGCCACTGCTGGAACCTCCAGGCCTCCCCAGAGATGCCTGCCTCATCCCCAGTCTCCCGTGACTGTCTCTGCTAGGCTGACCCCACACCTGTCCCAACCAACGTCTGAGGGGCTATGTGGCACTGGGGAGTCCCTAGGACACTGGGGCAGGCCCAGATGGTGTCAGGGGTTGGACTGAGCTGCAATCCCCGCATCCCTGGGACTCTGAGTGGCTAAGGAGACCTGGTGGAGGCTGCGCCCACTCCCTTGAGGGCTCGAGCTGGCCTCTGGGCCTGGGCAGTGACTCCATGACGGGCACTGACTCCCTCCACACTGCACAGAGCCGCTAAATTTAGCCAGGCAGGGGAGGCTGTTCTGGGCCGAGTGCTTGGCAGCAGGGCCTTGTCTCCCTACAAGGCCCGGCCCAGTCCCCGAGCTGGCCACCCGGCCTTTGGGCTTATAAGGCAGGACTGGCGGCTCCCAAGTGCTGGAGTCTTTGAGTGGGCTCCAGGCCAAGCCCTCAGACTTTGGGGAGCCTCCTTCCCAGACACCAGCAGACATGGGATCTACTTGTTGTGTGACCTTGGACCAGGCACTCAACTTCCAGAGCCTCAGTTTCCTTATCTGTAAAATGGGGACTCTAGTACCTACGCACAAGGCTGTTGTGAAGAAAACCCTACTGAACTCCCAAGGTGTGAAACTCCGGCCTCTGTGCTGGGCGCTCCCAACCCCACAATGTCTAGAACAAATGCAGATGTCTGTCCCGGAGGATGCTGGAATTAGGGCCAAGGATGGGAGAGCAAAGACCTCTGATTCAAAAGAGGCATTTTGCAACCAGTGAGAGCAGCATTGACCCAGCAGCTGACTGTTCTACTCTTGCGGAGTTATCAGCTGGAGAATACATGTGGGCCTTTGGGGGCACACTTCGGATATGATAAGGTCCTCAAAGGAACGATCCTTCATGCCAGTCTGTTTTCTGAGGGCCAGGGCCAGCTCCCAGGCTATAACAGAAACACAAAACCAAGCAATTCTGTCTGTCCATCAGTCAATCTCTCCATCAGTGAGCCTGGCTCCTTGGAGGAGGAGGACATGGTGGTGGTGTGAGATAGACACAAACTGAAGAACTGCCTGGCCTCCCTCTCTCCCCACTTCCTTCTTTTTTTTTGAGTTGGAGTCTCACTCTGTCGCCCAGACTGGAGTGCAGTGGCCGCTCTCGGCCACCGCAGCCTCGACCTGCAGGGCTCTGGCGATCCTTCTGCCTCAGCCTTCCGAGTAGCTGGAACTACAGGTGCGCGCTACCACGCCCGGCTAATTTTTTGATTTATTGTAGAGATGAGGGCTCGCCAAGTTGCCCAGGTGGGTCTCGAACCCGTGGGCTCAGGCAATCCACTCACCTCAGCCTCCCAAGGCACGGGATTATAGGCTGAGCCACTGAGCCCGGCTTCCCCTTCCTTCTTTTATTTCTTCCTCTTTTCCTCTTTCTTCTTCCTTCCCTCCCTCCATTCCTCCTTTCCTCCTTCCCTCCCGCCTTCTCTCCTTTCTTCTTCTTCTCCCCCTCCCTCCTTCCTTCCTTCTACCCTCCCTCCCTCACTCCTTCCCTCCCTCCCTCCTTCTTCTTTCCTCCTTCCCTTCCTCCTTCCCTCCCTCCTCCTTCCTTCAGCACCTGCCACTTTCCAGCATCTGGTGTATACATCAAGGAGAAGAGTGGGTGCAGAGGGCCCAGGGATTGGCTCAGACAGTCTCAGCATACCCCCACTCCCCGTCACAAGCAACTGCGCATGGAGCTTCCTATTCTAACGGCCACAGGGTCAGCTGGGAAAGGGACAGGCCCTTTTGTCTGGGGTCAAGATCAGGCCAAGGGTTTGTGGCTGCTACAGCTCTGGCTCCCAACATCTCTGAATTTTCCTTAGAAATGCCAGGGCACAGGTCTCGAAGATGCCTGCAGGATTGGGGGAAACTGTGTAGGGTGAGGCTGATCTATTTGTCGAGAAGGGATTGCCTGGGTACTGGAGGGGGTTGTGGGCTGTCCTCTGTGGGCGACCCTTGCTGTCTTGGAAGTTGTTCCCTGGGCCAGGCTGCTGGGATTCCCAGCCCCGGGGGCCTGGCTCCCTGCCCAGAGTGATTTCCAGCTAAGACTCTGCCAGGAAGAAGAGTCCTTATCAGCCCTCAGGGTGAGGCAATTTGGATTGGTTGGGGCTGGTCAGGGAGGCCGTACTTCAAGCTTGAACCTCCAGTCCTGCCCTGGTGAGCTTGGGGAACTCTTTTCTCCTCTCTGAGTTTCAGCTTCTTCATCTGCAAAATGAGGGGTGGGGATGGGGAGGCCTTCAGCTCTGGAGAGCTCCTCACCCCAGTCCCTGGTGTTCAGGGGTTGAGTGGGACAGGTGGGCTTGCAGAGCGCCTTTACCCCAAACTCAAAAGTGGCCTTGAGTTCTCTGCCCCCAGTGTTGTGGGGACCCATCCCCTAGGGGTCCCAACTTAAGAGAAATGGCCCTTATCATCCCAGTCACAGATGAAGAAGGAGGCTCAGGGAGACAGTTATTGCATTCAAGCCTCCACAGCCAACAAGTCGGGCTTGTTGAGGTCTGACTTTCCCGGCGGGGTCCTGGGGCCTTCAATGGCAGTGTGTGACAGGTGTGGCGCTTGTCTCGTCTGGGCTGCCGCCCCTGCCAATGGTGATGGGGGCAGGTAGATGGGGGGAGGCAGGGAACGAGGATGCCAACCCAATGCTGAGGATCATCAGGCACGGGCCAGGGCTTGGACTCAGAGGGATGGGGGAATGGAAGGGGGTCTACAAGGATGGGGGAGGTGGTCCTCCCGTGGGCTCCGAAAGTGTAGGGCAGCAGGACCGGAAGTGTCCTCGTTCCTCTTCTGTTCTACTTGCTTCAGGTCCCCAGGGACCGAGTTGCCAACCCAGGAGTAGAGGGAGTGTCAGCTGAAGGTGGTATGTGGAGATGTGGATGAGTGTCTGGTTTTGGGGGCCTCCAGCCAGAGGCCACTATGTCTTCCCCCAGGCCCTGTCCAGTCAGGTTTGGGGTGGAGGGTAGCCAATAGCTTTATCTTTGCCTCTGTGACGGGTGGCCGGTGGTTTCCTGCCAACAGCTTCTGTTTCCGGAGGCTCAGCAAGGCCCAAGCAGAGCCAGGAGGGGCAGTGGGGCTGGGCCTGGGTGGCCCCACCAGCCCCGCCCCCGTCTATCTTTGGGAATTTATTTGTCCACGGGTGCGGCTGGCCCTCAGTCCATTGCCTTCCAGGGGCTAAGGCTGCTCTGACCACCCAAGGATTCTCTTTCCAGCCCAAATGCCTCCAACTGACCTCTGACTCCTGTCCCCTGGCCTCACCTGCCCTGCCCTGCTCTTCCTAAGGGACTGGGAGGCCCCAGAAGGTCTGCTGTAGACGTGGGTGTTGTCATCCAGCTCACCCTGAGAGGAGAGGCCGCGCAGGGGGCTTGGTTCTGAGCCCAGCTGCGCCCACCATGGCGCGGCGGCTCCAGGACGAGCTGGCTGCCTTCTTCTTTGAGTACGACACTCCCCGAATGGTGCTCGTGCGCAACAAGAAGGTGGGCGTTGTCTTCCGACTGATCCAGCTCGTGGTTCTGGTCTACGTCATTGGGTGAGTCCGGGTCCCCTACAGTCGCCTTCTTACACCAGCCCCCAAGCTGGGCCTGCCCTCCAGGATGGGAGATGCCCCTGTGACGCCAGGGAGCCCCTCTTTCACTCTATCCGTTGGAAGGCCTTCCTGACAAGCCACTGTGCAGAAATAGACAACCCTGCTAACTCACTGTTGAGATGGGGACACTGAGGCAGGAGGGGAAGCTGTGTCCTAGGTCCTATGGTGAATAAGAGGCAAAGCCGTGGGTTCTGAGGGACTGACTGAGTGTCCTTCAAATGGTGGGTGGCATTCCAAGCCGGGGCCTCACTAAGTCCTCTACCTCTGACCTCCTGCCAAGCCAGGCTATGCTGAGATAGAGACCACACCCCATTTTAGAGGCTAGAGAGGGACAGGCTCTGCCACCACCTTCCCTGACTAAGTTAGGGACATCCAGGGGTATTTGACTATCCTGGAGCTGAGAAACCCTCAAATTCTGAGCCCCTGGTGCCTTGATGACGGCCCGTCAGGCAGAGGAAGGAGATCAGTTCTGGTCCCAGGGATGACAGTTCCTTTCTGGGCATCTTTGGACCTGTCCTGTGGTGCTAGGAGTGCAGGGACAGAAGCAGGTTGGGACTCCTGCAGTCTAGCTGTCTGGGGACCACACAGACACATTTTTCCTGAAGTCAGTCTGGCTTTCCTGGGAGTCAAGAAAGGCTTGGCAGGAGCTTGCACCCATGTGAGTGTTCTTGTGTGGGCACGTGTGTGTCACATGGGTGCATGTGTCCTATCCAGAGCTTTGTACCCATGCACATGCCCTTGTGTGTCTGGGTGTGTGCCTGATAGGTGTGGCTGCTTGGTGTGTCCTTGGGGAGGGGTGCCCATATGCGTGTGTCCCTGTGTGTGAATATGGCTGTGTCTATGAATGCTTTGTACTTGATGAGGCTGGGTGCCTGATGTGTGTCCCCTGTGTGTGGTACATCATGTCCACTCACAGTGACTCTGCAGAGGTCTTCTGGAGGCCCCAGGGCCATTGAAGTTAGCTCAGTCCCTGCTGGGGGCCTGGGAGCCCTGGCAGCCCCAGCCGGACTGTGCTGTGTGATTCTGAAGGCTCTGCCCCTCTGGTTTCCACACCCCATTTTTTGCTATGGTTCCAACTTAGGACTGCTAAATAGAGCCCAGGGCAGGCTGACCAAGGACCAAACACAGAGTCTTGGTCCCCCAGAACGTCTGACATCCAGAAAAGCCCTCCCTCTGCCCCACCAGCCTCAGAAGCCTGAGCCGGCCGGGTGGAGCCAAGGCCAGGCCCCACTCTGGTCTCTGCCTCCTTCCTGTTCACAAACCATTTTGACATCTGTGATGTCATTTGTGGTTGGGAGGGAAACTGAGGCCCAGAGAGGAACAGAGGGGTTTCCAGGCCCACGGCAAGTCAGCAGCAAAGCAGGGTTAGAACAGAGAACTCCTGACCCCCAGCCTCTGCTCTGCTTTCTCCTTCTCCATCATTGCAAGATGGGGAATGCTTCCAATGGGCACAGATGGTGAATGCCACGTTAACTTCACTCCTGACCCTCCGGGGCAGAGAGAGGTCGCCCGCTCGGGCCAGCCTGCCCTGGTGCAGAGAACTGAGAGAATGGGATCTCGGCATCTCTGCCTCTGTCTCAGTAACTCTCTGGCCCCTATGGCTCCCTAGTTCTGCTTTCAGGTCAGCAGCTGTAAGCCGTGCCGGGGCCTTCTTGTATGCCAGTCATGGAGTGTCAGAGTGAAAGGGACAGTCCACCCACCCCCCCAGCTCAGCATACCTCCAGTGTCGGGGATCTCACTCCCTCCCTCCCTCCTTCCCTTCTTCCCTTAAGACTATGCAATCATTTCTGAATGGACGTGGCCCTGTTCAGCATCAACGGGACTTGGTAATGTCACCAGGATCTCACAGCTAGTAAGAGGTTAACTAGGATTTTAACCCAACTGCCTGACTCCAGGCCTTCGTATCCTGAAAAGAAAACATCCTTAGAGAGGGACTCTTACCTGCCCAAATCACACAGCAGAGGCTGGAAGGCAGGGTCTCTCAACACTACCACACCCAAGCTGTGCCAAAAACCCCAGGCTTTCAGCTCCTGTGTAGGCTGCCGCTCCGACTGTCTCTGGCGCCCTCGTCTGGCCACTGTCCAGTTCTGCACCGATCCCTCCGCTAGGAGCTCCCAGTTGCCGTCCGAAGCCCTGACCCAACCTGGGTTTGGTGTTGGCATCTCAGGCTTCAGTTTCCCAACTGTTTCCTGGGGCAGGGGTTGGTGAGGAACCCTCTAAAGACATTGCATTCGGTTCATCAGTTTTCTCTTTCCTGAGGACGACTTTGTTTTGGTTTTTTTTTGAGTTGGCGTCTCTGTCACACAGACTGGAGTGCAGTGGCTGTTCCCGGCCACTGTAGCCTTGACCTGTTGGGCTCTGGCGATCCTTCCGCCTCAACCTTCCAAGTAGCTGGAACTACAGGCGCGTGCTACCACACCGGGCTAATTTTTATTTTATTTTATTTTATTTTATTTATTGTAGAGATGAGGTCTCGCCAAGTTGCCCAGGCGGATCTTGAACCTGCAGACTCAGGCAATCCACTCACCTCGACCTCCCAAAGTGCTGGAATTACAGGCTGAGCCACCGAGCCCGGCCAAGGACTTTGTTTTAATGTCTAGTCCTGTGATGGTTGCAGGGGAACAGAGCCAGATCCTGGACCCCAAAGACAGAACAAAGCCCGGTGGGGGATGGGTAGACACAGAGATAGAACAGGACAGAGGGACAAACACTGGAGCACAATAACTCAGACAAAGGAAGAGATGTCCTGAGACCTAGAGATGGAGAGAGAGTTACTGAGACAGAGGCAGAGATGCCGAGAACCCAAACACCCTGAGGGAGGAAACTGAGGCTGTGGTCTCTACTGGTCATGCTCTTCTGGGAAGTCCTGGGGAAGCACAGGGAGTGAAGGCTTGAGACTCTAGAAGGCTGAACTAAGATGACCTTCTTTTGGTTCCAAATAAGATGGCCTCGCAGAACTGTCTCCCAGGAGGTGATGAGTTCTCTGTCCCTGAAGGTGTGGGGACAGTGTGCTGTCATCCATGAGCCAGCAGGGCTGGGACATGTTGCTGCCTGGGGGGCTCTGGGTGGGAGAGGAGAGGGGTGGTCTGCTGCAACACACAGCAGGGTCAAGGGGATTTGTGAATGATGCTTGAGGAGGGGGCCTGGGAAGCCCTCCCGAAGGAGGTGACATGGTGGTGGAACCAGCCGTGAGTAAAGGCCTTGGGGGCCATTGGCTGGGCCAGTCTGCTCTTGGCTTTCTCTCTAGCCCCTCTGGGTCTCTTCTCACCTCAGCCCTCACTCTATCCCCTGCACCTCCATGCAGAGCTGTTGAAATCACATGTTCTGAGACCTCCAAGTGGATCCCAGAGCACATCAATCAGGGATAATGATAGATACAAATTATTGCTGTGAGAAGTGCATTTGGGCCCATTTCTGCAGCATCCTCTCTGTGCCTGATGCTATGCCAGGGAACAGAGGTGGCACACAGGGTGGGCAGAGGAGGAGGGAGGAACTGAAGATGAATTAGCCAGAACACCTTTGGTTCTCGTGACAGAAGCTCCAATAAACTGGATTTAAAAGGAAAGGTAGGAGTATTAATTGGTTTATGTAACTGAAAAATCAATGTGGGCATCTTGCCTGGCCAGATCCTTTAGAACGGGGCACAGGAGGAGCTAGGTCTGTGGGGAGATGAGGAATTCAGGTCGGCCCAGTCTTGGTTCTCCAACCGAGCTATCCAGGATCCAGCTCCTCTTCTCGCTCTGTTTTTCTCTGTATGTGGAGGTTGCATTCTCAGGCAGGCACTCTGTCTTCATAAGTGGCAAAACAGCCACCAGCAGCTCCAAGCTGACATCTCACCAGCTTGGCCACCTTCCAGAACACAAGAACTGCTCCTTCTCTGGAGTTCCAGCCAGAGTCCCAGGTCCAATTCTTGTGGGTTGAGGGTGGGTCATGTGCCATCGCTGTGGCCAAGGAAAGGAAATGCCCTGATTGGAGGAGCCTGGTTATGTGCCCACCCCTCATCCAGGCCCTCCTGTGGGGCAGCAGCTTGTGAACAAAGGTCCTGGGGCAGGGGAGTAATAGAAAAAGAGTCACTAGGACTGGGTGAAAGGATGTGGAGAGGTGAGGGGACCACTGGCTGAGGCCTTTGAGCGCTGCCTGATGAGCCTAGTGTTTCTCCTGAAAGGTGGGGAGCCATGGAAAGATGCCTCGCAAGGGAGGGACTGGGGCAGACAGGGATGGGGTGCAGGCCGGAAGCAGGACAGCTGTGAAGAGGCAGTAGTGCTGGGAAGAGAGGCTGAGGCTGTACCCAAGGCAGAGGCAGTGAGCATGGAGGACGGATGTCATCATCCTGGCAGGTCCCACAGCTGGGGTGGCCGCTGCTCAGCTTCTGTGCAGCATTGCCAAAGGGGACATGCACCCAGCATGACCACTGTTTCTGACTTCTGCAGAGAAGTGGGAAATTGGAATTTACATATGAAGGAAACCTCTTGGTTTTTATAGGTTGGTGACTCATTCAAAAACCTCAAAAATACAAATCGTTGGCCTGAGACTTAATTCCATATGTTCATTTAGTCATTCAATAAACATGTGTTTATCGAATGCCTATTAAGTACCAAGCACTGTTCTAGACACTAAAAATATAGAAGTGAACAAAACAAACCAAAATCTTGCACTTGGCTGGGTGCAGTGGCTCATGCCTGTAATCCAGCATTTTGGGAGACGGAGGTGAGAGGATTGCTTGAGCCCAGGAGTTTGAAACCAGCCTGGGCAACATAGCATGATTTGAAATCAGCCTGGGCAACATAGCATGATCTCATCTCTACAAAAATAAAAAAAAATTACCCAGGCGTGGTAGCACACACTGTAGTCCCAAGTACTTGGAAAGCTGAGGCTGAAGGATTGCCTGAGCCCAGGAGGTTGAGACTGTGATTGTGCCACTGCATTCCAGCCTGGACAACAGAGTGAGACCCTGACTCCAAAAAAAAAAAAATCTCATGTTCAAGGAACTCATACAGATGCTCCTAGATTTGTCTGCAGGTTGTGTGTTTGTTAAGCTCTGAGTCCCCACTGTGAGCCTCAGCTCTGAGCTCAGTCCCTCCCAGGCCTGGAGTCTGTTCGTGCCCCTCCCCAAGGCTGCTGCCACCCCACAGTGTATGTCCTGTTGTTGGGTTGACTCCTACCTGTGGGCCTCAGTTACACCCTGGGTCCTACCAGCCTCCTGATCTGTCTTCCCAGCCCTATGCCCAAGCTGCCCTTCCGCACCTGTCCCAGCGCCCCCCACATCTCAGCTTCCGCACCTGTCTCAGCGCCTCCCCACAACTAGCTGCTCTGGGTCCTCAGACGAACCCCAAGGAAGGCCCCCAAGAATGTGGGCATCACAGGGAGAGTGGCTGTGAGGATGATGCCCAGTCATCGAGGCTGGTGATGGGAAAGGGATGGCACCATTCTCTGAGATGAGGACACAGAAGGAGCAAGTCAGCAAGTCCTGAGGGGAGATGAGTTTAGCAGCCTCAACCTGCTGGGCTCAGGTGATCCTTCCGCCTCAGCCCTCCAAGTAGCTAGAAACACAGACAGTTGGTCTGTATTGAGTTGAATCTCATATGAGGTAACATACACCCTTTTAAAAAATTCTCCTTGAGAGACTGAGGTGGGAGGATCACTTGCATCCGGGAGTTAGAGGCTACGGCAAGTTATGATGGCACCACTGCAAGACCCTGTCTCAAAAATAAATAAATAAACAAATAAACAAACCAATTCTGTGATTTGGAGTATATTCACAAAGCTGTGCAACCATCACCACCATCTAATTCTAGAACATTTTCATTACTGTAAAAAGAAACTGCATCCCTCTTAGCAATCACCCCCCGCCCCATTTCCCCTCCTCACAGCCTCCTTTTTTTTTTCTTTTTGAGTCAGAGTCTGATTCTGTTGCCCAGGCTGGAGTGCAGTGGCATACTCACAGCCACCGCAACCTCGACCTGCTGGGCTCAAGTGATCCTTCCGCCTCAGCTCTCCACGTAGCTAGAAACACAGACATGCACCACCACACCCAGCTACTTTTTTGATTTATTATAGAGACGAGGTCTTGTCAAGTTGCCCAGGCTGGTCTTGAACCCCTGGACTCAGGCAATCCTTTGGCCTCTGCCTCCCAAAGTGCTGTGAGTATAGGCGTGAGCCCCCATGACCGGTGACAGCCTCCTCTGCCTGTTCTGGGCATTTAGTCTAAATGGAATCCTGCCATATGTGGTTTTTTTGTGTCTGGCTTCTTTCACTTACTGCCTTGCTGTCAGGTTCATCCATGTTGGTTGTAACCTATGTCAGTGCTTCACTTCCTTTTACGGCTAAATAATAGTCCACTATGTGGATAGACCACATTTGGTTTATTCATCAGTCGATGGACATTTGGCTCTTCTTGGCTCTTGTAAATGATGCGGCCATGAATACTTGAGTCCAAGTGTGTGTGTGGACAGGTGTTTTTAATTCTCTTGGTTCTATACCTAGGAAAGGAATTGCTGGGTCATATGGAATTCCATCTTAGCTCTTTGAGGAACTGCAGGACTATTTTTGAAAGAGCACTGTTGAACTTGAGGTACCTGTGAGATGCCTGGGGTTGGAGTGAGAGGGAATGGACGTCATGGAGCAGTAAGAGATGTAGACATTGATTCAGACGGTTCCCAGCTTACACAGTTCAACTTATAATTTTTTTTACCTTATTAGAACAGAATTCATGGTAAATTGAGGGACATTTAGACTTAAGGGAGTTTGCCTGATGATTTTGTGACTTTATGGTGGGTTTATTGGGGGCATTAAGTGATTTTCAACTCACGATGGGTTGAGATATAACCTCATTGTTTGTCAAGAAGTGTCTGTGGGGTGGGCTGAGCCTGGTGGCTCAGCCTATAATCCCAATACTTTGGGAGGCTGAGACGAGTGGATTGCCTGAACCCGTGGGTTCGAGACCATTCCAGGCAACTTGACAAGACCTTGTCTACAATAAAACAAAAATTAGCCAGGCGTGGTAGCACGTGCCTGTAGTTCTGGCTACTTGGAAGGCTGAGGCAGAAGGACCGCCAGAGCCCAGCTGGTTGATGCTGGGGTGGCCATGAGCATGCCGCTGCACTCCAGCCTGGGTGACAGAGTGAGACTCCAACTCAAAAAAAAAAAAAAAAAAAGTGTCTATGTAAGTCCCTAGAGAACAAGATTTTTGTTTGTTTTGTTTACATGTGCATTTTTAGTGTCTTTATAGAACAGTGCTTGGCACATAAGAGGGGCTCGATAAATATATGTTTGTTGAAAGACTAAATGAACAGGTGGAATTACATCTCAGGGGAAAGTGCAAATTTGGAGCTGGAAATCTGGGGACACAGCATGTCTGTGAGAGTGGAAACCAGGACAATGTGGGTGGCTCAACAATAAAAGAGGAATTAGTGAAGGAGGAGCAAAGCCAGTGAAAATAGGAGGTTTCAGTTATTACTTGCCTACTATGTGCCAAGCATGGTGCTCATTTCCTTAAAGAGAACGCACAGAAACTTCCCCCAGTGACCTAGATGCTTTTGTCTCTCAGGGGCCCAGGGCTGAGTACATAGTAGGGCCTTGAGTGAGCAGCGCCTTTGAGCTACGTGCTACCACCTCTGTCTTACTGAGAAAACCAGGGCTTGGAGAGGTTGAGTCTCTACCCTGAAGCCACACAGCTGGGGAGTGGCAGGACTGGTCCCTGACTCTTGGTCACTCCACCCTGTGGCCTCCTCCACGAGAGATCACTGGAGAAGAGGGCCCAGGACAGGGTGCTGCTGAGGACAAGGCGGGCCACCTGGGGAAGGTTGCTTCTGGAGGGGAGTGGCTTCTGATGATGCCAGTGTCTGACTCAGGCCCCCTTAGGGGTCTTCCCCAGGGGTGACATCAAGGCCAGGTCAAGGCATGGCTTTGGAGGAGTGAGCCTGGTGCCATAGTCAAGAACCAAGGTCATCCATGCCAGATTTGACTTTTCCCTTTGACCCTGAAGACCGGCAGCCCCGGGGACAAATAGAGCCTGGAAGCCTCATGCTAGCCCCAGCGTGCAGCCTCCACACGGCTCTGCACCCTGGCTCCTGGAAGACACGTTGAAGCCAGTGCTCAGCAGAGGGAAGGTGACTGAGTCCTGGACTGGGTGTCTTGAGCCTGGGGCCTGCCCCGTGCTTGGCCTCTGACTCTTGGGAGAGACACTCCCCAGGCCTCAGTTTCCCCATGTCTTAGTCTTGCGAAGGGAGAAATGCTGCTGGGATGTTTGAGGTGGGGGGGCCAAGAGGCCGGCTAGTGGTGTCTCCCACAGAGGGGGTCAGAATGTGGGCAGCACCCCCTTCTCCTTGCAACAGCTGCTTCAGGCTTGGGTGCAGAGCTGGGGATTTCCTGGAGGAAGATACTTAAGGAGAGTGGGAAGATGAGTGAGCCCTCGCTTTCCCTGGGGGGGCTAGAGGCAGCATGGCAGGCTCAGGACCCTGAGAATCGGAGGCCTATGCCATGCCTCACCTGTTGCCATCTGGGACCTGCAGGGGACTGCAGTGACCAAGCTGAGGCTTAGGCTTAGGGAATGTGTGGCTTGTCTGCAGTGCCAGGGCGAGACCCGGGCTTGGAGAGAGGCAGGTAGACTATGGGAGGGGTGAAGAGGACATTGATGTGCTGCCTCCCTGGGGCCTGGAGTAGGGAGACAGTCTTGGAGAGCTAGAGGTGACTGTGGGACTAAGAACCTGGAGAAGTCTGTTACCAGGCCCGAGCCCTAGAGGATGGGAGAGGAGAGTAGAGACTTTGAGCTCTGCTTGGGCAGAATAAGAGGTGGAGTGCACATCTGCCTGCATGTGCACTCACAGATTTGCCTTGGAGGTATACAGTGACACACCCCAACGGGACACACACACACACACACACACACACACACACACACACACACACACACGAGTTATCCTGAATCTCCATGAAGAGTCTTTCTCAAAGGAAGGAGCCTACATTCTGGAGAGAGGTGTTATCCAGGACTCTTTCTTTTTGAGTTGGGATCTCACTCTGTCACCCAGGCAGGAGTGCAATGGCCCGATCACAGCCTCTGTACTCAGGCGATCCTTCCACTTCAGGCTCCCAAGTAGCTGGGACTACAGCCACATACCACTATGCCTGGCTAATTTTTTGTTATCCACTATGTTGCCTAGGTTGGTCTTGAACTTCTGAGCTCAAGCAGTCCTCTCACCTCAGCCTTCCAAAGTGCTGGGATTACAGGCATGAGTCATCGCTCCCAGCCAGACTCTCATTTTTAAGTAGCATAAACGAAAGCCAAACTGGCTTAAATAAAGGGGGCAATTTATTGGCATATGTAACTGAAAAGTCCAGAAATAAATTTTCAAATAGGCTGTGGGCATGGCTGGATCAGATGCTCAGACAACATTGTCAAGAATCTGTCCCTCTCCATTTCCTGGCCCAGGTATCCTCCAGGTGAATTTCATTCTCAGGGTTGCTCTCTCCATGAGGTGAGAACATGACTACCATAGTTTTAGTCTTGCAGTCACCCTGCTTAGCCACCCAGCAGAGAGCATGTTTCTTTCCCAGAGAAAGCCTGGCTTCATTACTGAAACTCCCCAGGTCATGTGCCCATCCTTGGATCCATCAGTGTTACTAGGGGGATGGAACATTGATTGGCAAGCCTTGGTCATCTGCTCACCCTGGGGCTGGGAAGGAGATTAGCCCCACTGAACCTTCTAGACTGAAAATGGAAAACCCAAAGGAACAGGAGTTCTCAATGCTGGGAAATGGGAGACCTGCAGCCTGAGCCACTTCCACAAGGGCCTTGATTGGGGGCTGGGTGCTGCAAGCCCTTTGTAGGGCTGCCTCCCCCTTCTGTTTCCTTTCCCATCTCCCTCCACAGGGTATCACAGTGTGGTTGGGATAATAGTAACACTAATGTCTATACAGCACTTACTCTTTGCCAGTCCCTATTCTAAGTGTTTCTACGTATTCAGTAACTCATTTCACACACAAGTGCCATTATTATTCCCATTTTACAGATAAAGAAACTGAGGCACAGAGAGATTGAATAGCTTACTCCATATCACACAGCCAGTGGGTAGCAGAGCTGAGATTCAGATCCAGGTTGCTAGGCACCGAAGGCCAGACTCTCGGCCACCACGCTCTGCTATTTCTCAGTGGGAGAACCGCAGGAGGGAAGGCGCACTCTCAGAAGGAGGATTGGGGTCCGAGAGTCTTGACCTCCGAGCTCAGAAAATTATCCTCTTGGAAAAGTGTAAAAGGGTCATACAGCGGGTCTCCTCCCTGGGAATTAGTATTTTGATGGGGAAAAGAAAGGTGGTAATATGTGGCATTCAGTTTTCTGTTTCTGTGCTAATTCACTTAGGTTGATGGTCTCCGGTTGTATCCATGTTGCTGCAAAGAACATGATTTCGGTTCTTTTGTATGACTGTGTAGTATTCCATGGTGTATAGATACCATATTTTCTTTTCTTTTCTTTCTTTTTTTTTTGAGTCAGAGTCTAACTCTGTTGCCCAACCTGGAGTGCAGTGGCACACTCACGGCCACCACAGCCCTGACCTGCTGAGCTCAGGCGTTCCTTCCACCTTAGCCTTCCAAGTAGCTGGAACTGCAGGTATGCACCACCATGCCCAGCTAATTTTTTATTTATTGTAGAAATGAGATCTCTCCACATTGCCCAGGTTGATCTTGAACCCGTGGGCTCAGGCACTCCTCTCACTTCTGCCTCCCAAAGTGCTGGAATTACAGGTGTGAGCCACCATGCCCAGCCACCACATTTTCTTAATCCGGTCCACCATTGATTGACACCTAGGTTGGTTCCATGCTTTTGCTGTTGTGGATAATGTTGTGATAAACATTTACATGCAGGCTGGGTGCAGTGGCTCACGCCTATAATCCCAGCACTTTGGGAGGCTGAGGTGAGAGGATTGCCTGAGCCCACAGGTTCAAGACCAGCCTGGGCAACTTGGAGAGACCTCATCTCTACAATAAATCAAAAATTAGCCGGGCATGGTGGCTTGTGCCTGTAGTTCCTTGGAAGGCTGAGGCGGAAGGATCGCCTGAGCCCAGCAGGTAGAGGCTGCAGTGGCCATGAGTATGTCACTGCACTCTAGCCTGGGCAACAGAGTGAGACTCTGACTCAAAAAAACAAAAACAAAACATGTACATGCAGATGTCATTTTAGTAGAACAATTTACGCTCCTTTGGGTATATATTTGGGTTGCATGGTGGTCACGTATTTTTAGTTCTTTAAGACATCTCCAAACTACTCTCCACACTAGCTTATGTTTTCAACGATAATGTACAAGTGTTCTTTTTTCTCTGTAATCTCACCAACATCTGTTTTTTTTACTTTTTAATAATAGTCATTCTGACGTGTGAGATGGCATCTCACTGTGGTTTTGATTTGCATTTCTCTGATGATAAGTGAGTAATGATGTTGAGCATTTTTCATGTTTGTTGGCTGCTTGGATGTCTTCCTTTGAGAAGTGTCTGTTCATGTTTTTTCCCCACTTCTTAATGGGGCTGTTTTTTCTTGTCAACTGGTTTGAGTTCTGTAAAGATTCTGGATCTAAACTCTGGGAACATACGGGCACAAGGATGGGAACAACAAACACTGAAGACTTCTAAAGGGGAAGGATAGAGGGAGGGGGTAAGAATTGAAAGACCACCCACTGGGTACCATGCCCACCACCTGGGTGACAGGTTCAATAGATGCCCAAGCCTCGCCACCACACAATATATAACAAACCAGCGCATGTACCCACTGAACCTAAAATAAAATAATAATAATTTAAAAAAAAGAACAGTGGAACTTCAGGCTCAGGCCAGCAGGGGGAGGCAGGGGAGGGAGCTTCAGGGGCAGAAGGTGGTTCAGAGGCACATCTGGGGAGAGCACCAGGAAGGACAGGATGCGTCCAGCTGGTGCCAGAAAGGACTTGAGCCGGAACCACCACTTTCTGTGTCCCCTCCCCGCCAGGTGGGTTTTTGTCTACGAGAAGGGCTACCAGACCTCAAGCAGCCTCATCAGCAGTGTGTCTGTGAAACTCAAGGGCCTGGCCATGACCCAGCTCCCGGGCCTTGGCCCCCAGGTCTGGGATGTGGCCGACTACGTCTTCCCAGCCCAGGTGAGCTGACTCAGAGCTGGGTGGGACTGTGTCTCACCTCTTTGTGGGACCAGCCCAGCTCCTGTCTCTCTTTGGACCTCAGTTTCCCTAACTGTGAATGAAGGCAGAAGAAGCCTGGTTCTATCAATCACCCCATGTTGTCATGAGGTGTGGTGGCAGCTGGGTATCATCTGTCCTCCGGGGCCTGCTGGAGCAGTGTCTGGGTTCTCGGGCTCTTCTCTCAGTTCCCAGCCCTGTTCCACCCTCCCCTCCCTCTCACTTCCAGGGAGACAGCTCCTTTGTGGTCATGACCAACTTCATCGTAACCCCAAAGCAGGCTCAAGGCTACTGTGCAGAGGTGAGGACTTTTGCCCAGCCCCCTCAGACCCACAGGGGAAAATGGCATGAAGGGGAAGTCCCATTGGGCACTGACAGGAAAGCTGGATAGGCTTCTGCAGGGACCACAGTGGTGGACATCCAGGCGTAGATTCACGTAAAGTAACTCAACCACTGGCAGTGCCGAGCCTGCCCTCCCTGCTATGTGCCAGGTGGGACAATGAGTCTTAGTGGCCACACTTCCCCTGACCTCTCCATCCCTGCCACCAAACACTGGTGATGGGCAGCTGGCATGAGCCCAGAGGAGTCCTCGGCAGAGTGGTGTGGGAGGTAACTGGGGAAGGGGGCTGTGAGCAGATGTCACCCCGAGGAGGTCTGAGACTCTACCCCGTGCCCTCCGTAGGGCCCTGGGGGCGGGTGGGGCTCTTCTCAGGACCCCACCTAACAGCTCTCCCCTCCCCAGCACCCAGAAGGGGGCATATGCAGGGATGACAGCAACTGCATTCCCGGGAAGGCAGAAAGGAAGGCCCAAGGTAAGGTCAACCTCCTCCTATGCCCTCCACAGCCCCCTGAGTTCCAGGCCCCCATGTCCTACAGGCCTGCCTTGGCCCTGACCTGCCTCTCTCCACATCCCTCCTGCCAGGCAATCCTCCATCAGGGAGTCCCTCCTACTCTCTCCACTCCTGCCATCTGGCTTGGCCTGCCCCATTTCTGTCCTCAAGCTCCTTCCCCTGGATGGTCCATCACTGGGAACTCCTAGGGAAGGGAGCTGGGAGGCCTCTTCTGCACCCCAGCTTAGGGTGGACACCCAGGGGTTCCTCTCTCACTCCAGGCATCCGCACGGGCAAATGTGTGGCCTTCAACGGCACTGTGCAGACATGTGAGATCTTTGGCTGGTGCCCTGTGGAGGTGGATGACAATGTGCCTCGGTAATGCCCTGTCCTTCCAGGGAGCTGGGAATAGGGTTCCCAGCCTGTGCAAAAGGGGATCTGGATCTGGAAATGATCTGTCCCCTTTTTTTTTGATCCCATCTCACTGTTCAGCCCAGTCGAAAGATTCCCCCAGGCCCTGCTCAGGAGGCCTGTGTGTCCACATTGCAGCACGCCCACCCCTCCACCAGTCCAAGGCTGCAGGGCGTCCCATACCCTCCCATCTCCCCCTGCCAAGTTCTGCCTGGGGCTCATGGCAGGGGGGCCGGGGCTCCTAGGGAGGGGTGACCAGTGACTGTGGTCTCCTCCAGCCCCGCCCTTCTCCGGGAGGCCGAGAACTTCACTCTCTTCATCAAGAACAGCATCAGCTTTCCACGCTTCAAGGTCAACAGGTTCGTGGGAAATCCAGGCAGCAATGCAAGCGGCTTCCAAGGCTGCTCTGGCTGGCCTAAATGTTTCTGTCTCTCTCCATTCCTGTTGGCTTCACTCTGGAGGCAGAACCCTGGGACAGACACCTGGGTGGGCTGGAGAAGGGGCATTCGGGAGACTATGAGGGATCCCCAGAGCCTTGGGGCTTGGTGGGTACCCTCCCAGATGGCACCTTGCTGCTGTCAACACCCTCCGCTCCTACAGACGCAACCTGGTGGAGGAGGTGGATGCTGCCTACATGAAGACCTGCCTGTACCACAAGACCCTGCACCCTCTGTGCCCTGTCTTCAGGCTTGGCTATGTGGTGCAGGAGTCAGGACAGAGTTTTAGCTCCCTGGCGGAGAAGGTATGGGGGCAGTGCTGGCACAGGGGGAGGAGTGGGCCCAGGATCTCAGTAAAGGCTTTTCGGGCCCAGTGAATCCTTGCAAGCCTCCCTGATGTGGGCTGAGCCTATGTATGGGTCTGGTCCCTAGTAGTGGGTGCCCTGGGGGTCAGGTTTGTGTCCTCAACAGGGCCTGGCCTGGTGCAGAGTAGGTGTTCAGAATGGATTAATGCAGGCAGACATTGCCACCTGGGTGTTTGCAGATGTCCTGCTATTTTAAAAATATGACAGAAAAACAGCTGGAATCCTATAGCCCGTGGCCCTGAAACACCTGTGCCTGGACTTCAGAGAAACAATCCCTTATAATGAGCACAGATCTGGCTGACTGGGTTCAAATCCCAGCTCCTCCCCTAATGAGCAGTGTGACCTCAGACAGGTCCCTTAACTTCAGCGTGTCTGAGCTTTTGTACCTGTCAAGCAGGGACAATGATGGTGCCAGTGTCATGGGGCTGTCTTGAGAGCAAGTGAGTTCATGCAGTGACAGCGCTTCCGTACCTCCCAGCATGGCAATCCTGTGTACCTATGCCCACATATGCCTTGTTATTCCTGCTCCTACAGCTGCCTTTTCAGGGAGGGAAATCAGTCTCTTTTCTGTGATGTTCCCAAAAAACCTCACTCATGACACATCTGTCTGCAGGGGAGGCCAGCAAACTTGTTCTTTCAAGGGCCAGATAATAAATATCCTCAGCTCTGCAGGTTGTAGGGCTTCTGTGCCAACACCCCAAGTCAGCCATTGCAGGGCAAGAGCAGCCACGGACAATATGTGCGCAATGGACATGACCGGATGTGGCCAGCGGACCTCGGTTTGCTGACTCTGGGAGGGCACTTACACCGGAGCCACACACATGACCTGAAAGCTGCATGTTAGATCTCCCTGTTCCTAAAATCCTCCCTGCAAGGGAGGCTGCAGTGGCTGTGAGTTCTGCCACCAGTGGCTGTGAGCGTTGCACTCGAGCCTGAGCAACAGAGTAAGACTCCCCAGTACCAGCCACCTGCCAAGTTGCCCATCGCCCCCTTCTCTGACCACCTCCCAACTTCTCTCCTGCTGCCCAGCCCACCCCCACCTGTACTATTGCCTGCCTCTCCCAAAAGAGCTTTGCCTTTTCAAGTTTTCTCTTCCCAATCCATGTCTTTACAGATTCACTCTTTCATTCAACAACTATTTGCTGGCCTCCCGTGCCATGACTTGTGCTAGGAACTCGGGAGGCAGTGACGAATGAGACAGACAGCTCTGTCCTCCTGGAGTTGGAGTTGGGTTCATAAATAATCACATGAAATAAAAATATAATTACAAAGCAACAAACGCTTTGAAAGGAAACACACAGGAGAGAATAACAAAGGCACACTTTAGATTGGGGGTGGTGGTCAGGGAAGGATGAGAAAGAGCCATGTGGAAAACTTTGCACATGCAAAGTTTGAGGCAGGAAGAACTTGATGTGTTTGAGAAAAGGTCAGAGAGCTGGAGTGTGGAATGTGATGGGAGGAAGGTGAGGTCAGAAAGGGTGACAGGCTCTCTATTCCAAAGCAGCTTCTCGGTGTCTTTTTTCAAACAAAAAAAGCATTCCCTTTTCGAGAGAGTGCTGGCACCAGCTGTAAGACAGGAATTTTTTTTGATCCTGAATTCCCTGATCTTAAATGCCTATGTCCCTGGCAGGGCGGGGTGGTCGGCATCACCATCGACTGGAACTGTGACCTGGACTGGCATGTACGACACTGTAGACCTGTCTACGATTTCCATGGCTTGTATGAGGAGAAAAATCTGTCTCGAGGCTTCAACTTCAGGTGCCTGCTAGGCCCTCACCAGCACATTCTTCCTTGGTCCTGTGGGCTTTTCTACTCCCAGAACCTTGTGGGGTTGAGCAAGTGTCCCCAGAGGGGAGCAGAAGATCTTGGGCAGTTCCCATTCTGCCTGGGTGGCCAGGCAGGAAGCCAGCAGGGAGCAAGACTTTGGAGGCTTGAATCCCCCTGCTCCTAGTTCTCAGCTCCTTTGAGGCCCACCTGGCTAAGGACTAGCTGGGGAAATTGCTGACATCAGGAGTTGGGGCAATGGCTGGGCATGGTGGCTCATACCTGTAAACCCAGCACTTTGAGAGGCTGAGGTAGGAGGACCACTTGACACCAGGAGTTTGAGACCACCCTGGGCAATACAGAGATCCCAATTCTAACAACAACAAAAAAAATAGACACATATGGTGGTGCTTACCTGTAGTTCCAGCTACAGAGATGGGAGGATCCCTTAAGACCAGGAGTTCGAGGCTGCAATGAGTTATGAATGCGCCACTGCACCCCAACCTGAGTGACACAGTGAGATCCTGTCTCTTAATTAAAAAAAAAAAAGCTGGGCACAGTGGCTCACACCTGTAATCTCAGCACTTTGGGAAGCAGAGGCGAGAGGATTGTCTGAGTCCAGGGGTTCAAGATGAGCCTGGGCAACTTGGCGAGACCTCGTCTCTACAGTACATCAAAAAATTAGCCTGGCATGGTGGCACGCACCTGTGGTTCCAGTTACTTGGAAGCCTGAGGTGGAAGGATCTCCTGAGCCTAGCAGTTCAAGGCTGCAGTGGTTGTGAGTGTGCCACCAGTGGCTGCGAGCATAGCACTCGAGCCTGAGTGACAGAGTAAGACTCCTACTCAAAAAAAAAAAAAAAAAAAAAAAAAGAGGGGGACAAGAGTTCAAGAGTTGAGCACAGCATTCCTGGAACGAGGCTTGGGAATCCTGCCTGGGACTGGGGATGGGGCTGTATTCACAGACCACTAAGGGCTCCTGCGCCCCTGATGCACTGAGAGTTCCAGACCGGAGACGGTTCTCCATCACTCTCCTGCCACCTTGTCCTTTCCTCAAGGTTTGCCAGGTACTTCGTGGAGAACGAGACCAACCACCGTCACCTCTTCAAGGTGTTTGGGATTCGCTTTGACATCCTGGTGGATGGAAAGGTGAGTGTCCAGTGTAAGGAGGGTGGCAACTGAGATGCATTCTTGGTCCCTGTGAGTGCCTCGGAGTGTCTAACTATGGATGACAGGGAGCTGGATGGGTTCATTCAGCAGTTGTACTGATAACAGATGGGGCACGGGATGTGCAGGGCGCAGCTCTGCAGCTTGTGACCATGCCACCCACCCACAGTCCCCCTAGGTCTAAGAAGGTAGAACCAAGGTCAAAACACAGAGCTAGCTCCTCATTTGGAGTCAGAGCCCTGGGCAGCAGGCAGTGGGGACAGGTCACAGCCAAGGGTGGGGAAGTTCCTTGGTCCCAGGTCTGGCCTTTTCTACCCAGGGCCTTCTGACTGTGAATTCTTCTCTCCCCTGGGCTCCGCCACCAGGCCGGGAAGTTTGACATCATCCCCACAATGACCACCATCGGCTCTGGGATTGGCATCTTTGGGGTGGTAAGTGCTGGAGTCACTGGGTATAGGTCCTAGTGTATGCGGGGGTCAGGTCCTCCTCTTCCACAACTCAGTAACAGCAACAAGTCCCTCATCCCAAAATTTGATGCTAACTGCTTATCATTATTGAGCCAGCAACTGTCCAGTCTATCATCCAAGAGCCACAGACTAACAAAGGAAACCAAGGCCCAGAGCTGAGCAGGATGAAGGTGGGATGGAACTGTCTCAGACCCTGAGGGTTCTGTAGTGTCTCAACCTCTCTCCAGGAAACTGAAGTCTAGAGTGGGGCAGGATGCAGCTATGGCCACGCCTTCAGGGACGGAGGTGGGATGGGGAGGGCTCTGTACCCGCCCCGGATTCCCATGCTCTACCCATGCTTCTCCCGGCCCCCAGGCCACAGTTCTCTGTGACCTGCTGCTGCTCCACATCCTGCCCAAGAGGCACTACTACAAGCAGAAGAAGTTCAAGTACGCAGAGGACATGGGACCAGGGACGGTGAGAGAACTCCCTGAGCCAGGTCCTTCGAGGCTTCAGGCCCTTGTGTCTGTGTCTGTTGTCTGTGTCTGTGGTCTGTGTCTGTGTGCTCTGTGTGTGTGGAGTTGGGGAGAGGAATGGGCAGCTTCTTCCCCAGGGCTGACTCAGATGCCCCAATGCATATACAGGGCGAGCGTGACCCCGCAGCTACCAGCTCCACCCTGGGTCTGCAGGAGAACATGAAGACATCCTGGCCCTCAGACCCTGACTCCTGACTGGATGCAGCGTGAGGCTTCAGGCTGGGTCCCAACGTGAACAGAGGGGTCTCCCCAGGAAGTCTCTAACCTCTCAGCCAGGCAGACACCAGCACTGCAGAAGCTTAAATGGACACTAGGAGGCCCATGTGCAATTCTGGGCTCCAGTCCTGACTCCACACCCCCCCAGTCTTAGCCACTCCTGCTGGGAAAGAGCTGGGGTTGAGTGGAACCCTCTCACACACCTGTCCCCTGACTTTGTGTTTCTCTCTCTGGGCCCTCATCATCCATCCCACTGCCTCAGTTTTTCTAGATCTGTGCTCTATAATGTGGCAGCCACGAGCCACAGGTGACTATTTAAATTTAAATGGCATTGAATAAAATAATAAATTCAGTTCCTCAGTTGAACTAGCCATGTTTCAACTGCCCATGGGCACACATGGCTACTGGCTGGCACACTAGGCAGCCCAGGACATTTTCATCATTATGGAAAGTTCTATTGGACAGCTCTGCTCAAGTCCTGTTTCTTCCTGGCCTCAGATGAACCTGGGGAGCTTGTCAACAGTGCATGTGCCTGGGCGTACCCCAGATCTCCTGACCCAGAATCTGCACGGATGGCAAACTCCCCAGGCCATTTTGGGACCTAAGTTTAAGAACCGCTGTCCTAAGCTCCTGAGTGGGCATCAGACTAAGCCTTGGGCCCTCCTCGCCTGGCAGATGTCGGCATCGAGCAGGGTCTCAAATACCCTTCACATGTGTGCAGTGTGCTCACGTGCCACCCAGTGTCTTGTGCACACAACCCAGTGTACACACCACCCACATGCATACAGCCCTCCGTCCACAGTATGTATTTGAACAGCTTGGGCCCTGCAAACACAACCATCTAACACACCTATGCCCCCAAGCACGGGTGCATGGTCCCTGACATGTCACCTCCATGGGGCAATACTTCTCCCCAGGTGTGTCAGGCCGGGACAGCCCTTCTGGCCATGAATCCTATTCAGCTACCTCGGGGTAGGGTGGGAGCCTCAGTCAAATCCTGGGCTGCCTGCCTGTGACCCAGCCCCAGCTCCCAAGGCCTGTCTAGCTCTGTTTGGACATCAGGTCTGAAGAAAGAGAGGGGTGGAGTACAATAAAAAGAGTGAGGACAAACCTCTGCCTTCTGTGCTTTCTTTCCAGATCTCTCTGAAACTCAGTGTGCCCATCCGTGAAATGGGGCCTGAGCTGAGCAATCTTGAGGTCACTCTGGATCTGCTAGTGGATAGCGATGAGCTGACTTGTATTCAGAGCCCAGCAAGATCAGGGCTGGAGTCAGCTCAACTCTGTCCGTGGGCCGCTGTCCTGGCACAGCTCTGAATATCGGACTCTTCCCAACCCTCTACAGGCCCCTCCCATGACTGTGAGGGGCCTGGCAGTGGGAGAAGCAGAGAACCCCAGGAATGGCCTCATGAAACAAGGGGAGGAAGGGGTTGGCCTCCCAGAAGGGAGATCTGAGGGAATTTCAAAGTGGGGAGGTCTTGACTGGGGACAGTGTGGAAGGATTCTCCAGCGGCCCTGCTGTGAGCATGACCTCCAGATCTGGACCTAGAGCCAGCTGGAGTCTCTGGGCACCCCATTCCCAGGTTCTGTCCAGTGGAACTTCCTGCAATGGTAGAAATATTCTCAGTCTGTGCTGTCCAGTATGGTGTCTGTTAACCACAGGTGGTCGCTGAGCACTTGATTGTACAACTGGTTTTCATTTTATTTGCTTTTAATGAATTGAAATAGCCACATCTGGCTAGTGGCACCAGATCAGACATCCAGGCTAGCCCCTCCCTTCTCCCTCAGGCCCTTGGCCTTCTGCTCTCTTCCCCAGCCAAGAACCATCACTCAGAATTTATGAGACAGGAGCTTCCTCTTCCACCCCCCTTTCTTTCTCCAGACCCACCTGCCTTTGTACCTCCTGCCCCTTTCTCCTGCATAGAAAAGGGCTCCTTCTCTGTATCCAACCCTGCTACCAGCCCACAGACCTCCTGGCAGAAGTCGCCCCCTCTCTCTCCCACTCCTGTGATTGTTCCCCTCTTCTGCCCAGGTTCCCTGGCAGCTCTGCCCACTCTCCCTTCATTGCCACCCTTCCAGAAAGATCAGTCCACACCTCCCTCCGCAGCTGGTCTCCACCCTACCACTTCTAGACATCCTGGCCAAGGTCACCAGCAGTGCCCTTGTTGCCAAATCAGACACTTCAGCCCCATATCCTGCTTAGCCTGACAACATCTGACACCATTGCCCAAGTCCTCCTTGTTGAAAGATTTCCTTCTAGCATTTCCTAGGACCCACCCTATCCTGATTTTTCAACCGGACTGGTGTGCCTGGAAAAGACAGGCTTCAACTGCAGCCCTACCACAGCTCCCTGGGTGTCCTTGGGCAAGTTGATTAACTCTCCAAGCCTCCTCTGTGAAGCAGGGATAATAATAGCCTTTCCTAGGGTTTAGGTGAGGTAAGATGTAAAGTGCCTAGAACAGAGTCTGGCACACAGCAGTGCTCTGCCCCTCAATTTAGACACCCCTTCAGTTGTGGAGTCAGCTAGTTATCTAGTTGTCCCCAGATATCTGTTCTCCTATAGCAATATGGCCCTTGGTTCTTGGCTGGACATGCGGTTCTCTAGAATGGAAGTTGCATTTCCCAGCCTCTTCTTGCAGCTGGGTCTAGTCATGTGACTAAGCTCAAGCCAACGAAATGTATGTGAAAGTGTCAAGTGACAACTTCTGAGAGAATGTTCCTTAAAAGAGAGTTGGTGCAGATACTTTACCCTCTTCTTCTTCATCATGTTCTCCATTCCACTGCTTGGAATGTGTATGTGATTGCTGGAGCTCTAGCTGCTATCCCGAACCATGAGGTCAAGAGCCACACCCAGAGGCTCCTGGAATTATTTATTTACAAACACCCACTGAGCACAAACGCCATGCATCAGGCTGTATGCTGAATGAATTAAGTATGTTCTTTGCCCTCACAGAGTTCCCAGTCTAGATAGGAAACAGCAGGCAGATGGATACTGGGCACAAGGAAGTTCCTAGGAAGAGCCACTAACCTATGTTGGGCAGTGGGGAGGTCACAGGGAAGGTTTCCTTGTAGGAGCATTGAATGAATCCTGAAAAAAAAAGTAGGAGTTGACAGGTAGGTGGTTAGAAGTAAGATTATAGGGGGATTGATTGGACCTTCTTTCAGAGTAGTAGTGAGCCATGGAAGATTCCTAAACAGGAGCTGATTAGCTGGACTTGTGCTTCTGAGAGATTGCTCTGGCTGTCCGAAGGAAAAAGCCTACTGGGAGGTGATGCCGAATGGGAGTGGGAGGCCAGTGAGGAGGCTACAGCAGCCATCAAGAGCAAGATGGTGGTGGTCAGAGCTAAAGGAGGGGCAGAGGCGTGGAGAGGAGGGATATATTCCAGGCATATTTAAGAAGCAGCATGGCAGGGCCAGGAGACTGACTGGTTGGGGCAGGAAACAGGTAGGCTGCAGGTGACTCCCAGGTTTCTGGCTCCAGTTTGAGACAGGGAGGCCTGGTTTTGGGGGTGAAATGGGGCCCTGTCTGGGACAAGTGGCGGTGTGGGGTAGAGGACTCCAAAATTAGGAGGAGCGGTGGGGGGCAGAGGCCCCAGGGACAGCCTCGGTGAAGGTCACCATGTCGTGTGGGTTCCTCTATTCCCTCTGTCCCAGCTAGGCCATTCCTGCCGCCTGCTCACAGAGCCCTTCCCCAAACATGAGTCTGACTCTGACCCCAGAACGCTATGCTAAACCACCTCCCGGCGTCCCTAACCACCCCCTCCCCCCGCCCCCGACCTAAACTCCTGGGCCTGCCATTCAAGGCCTTTCTCCCACGCCTCGGCCTCATCCCAGGTCGTCGATCTCGCCTTGCCCCTCCCTAGCATGCACCGTGCCTCACTCCCCGAGGGAGGGGGCGCTCTTGCCCCTGCAGACCAGCATGGGGGCACAAAGGGCTTCGAAGGGAAGCACCTGTACCCTTCGGGCCCACGTGGGGGACCTACGCCGCGGCCTGGAGGGATTTCTGGGGATTCCAGGCAGCCTGTATCCGGGCGCCGGGGGCGTGACGAGGTCCAGCCCCGTCGCAGAGGGAGGGGCCCCTCCC